>NC_042494.1:165791648-165807453 GCF_005508785.2 Acyrthosiphon pisum | reverse complement strand
ACATATTAAAAACCTAGGATAACTCTTTTAGTTATTTTGTTGTGATTGTATAATATTATTCGTGGGTACTTGAAACTTCTAAAGTATACTATTATATATCTATGATAGTACCACGGTTTTTTGTTGATGTATAACGCGTTATAAGTACCTAATAGATATTATGATATGATTAATTTGGAATTTGTTATAGGTACCTATTATAGGTCAATTTTTTTTTAATACCGTAGATAAGTATATATATGTCTAATACATAGACTGATATACCGTCTCCGCTCAGAATCGTTTTTCTTATACAGTGATATTATATCATTGAATTCAAATTTAATACTGTCCATTATACAGTGACCCACTTCTAACCTACTGTACTTACAGCAGAGTGACATCCACTTACCCACCTTTTTTTGTATTTGAGATATTTTGGTTTAGAATAACCTACTTTCATAGAACCTTGTTTTAAATTTTCAATTCTTGTCTATAGAAGTTGACATTTTATACTTTTTTAACAACAAAATCATTTTTAAATTTTAAATTCAATAAATGTTGTTAAAAATGAACTTTGAATGCTTATAAAATAAATCATACCTATGTATTTTTAATATTTTTGAAATTCTATTTAAGCAATATATCAGGAGCCTTGTACTAAATTTTAACGCTTTTTGACCAACAAATAACATTTTATTGATATTTATAGAAAAAAATTTAAGATTATAAACAGTTCAAAACAAGTCAAAATATTTTGAAAATGTTATCACTTATCAAATATATTAAATGATAAAATAAATACATGATAAAAATCTCAACATTTATTCGTTTTTGAATTACAACGAAATAAAAAAAACGAGAAACGAATACATGAGAAATCGAATGAATATCCAATGTTAGTAAAAACTTCAAATGCTCATAAAAATGTAGTTTAAATTTCTTGTAGACATTTTTTATTTATATAAAGGCAGACAAACTTAAGAAGAATCTTGTATTACATTTTCAAATTTTCGATTTAAAAGAGAAAATTTTCAGGGATTTCTAACTTGAAATAATTTGTACCTTTTTTACGCCTTTTGTCAAAATTCCAACTTTAATTAATGCTTATGACAAAAAAATTTTTAAGCTTTTTACCCAACATATAAAATTTTTTTGACATTCACAGAAAAAACCTAAAATTATTAAAAACTGAAAATGTCCGTAAACAGCTCAAAATATTTTGAAGATTTTACCGTGTATAGAAAATGCTAATATAAACAAGCAGTAAAAATGTCGTGTTGTATTCATCATTGTATATAGGTATTCATTTGTTTTAGAGTTACACTAAAAACCAAAATCGATTTTGTCGAAAACCGATTTTGCTTAATAGTTCCCGTTTTTCCCTAATTTGTATGTTTTTTTCCTGGCGCTTTTGAAAACTGTTGTGAATTTTAAATGTTGACTTCCTCAATAACCCAACTAAATTGACTTTCCCAACGAACAAGATACTCTAAGAAAATCGAAGCAGTTTTACTACCCCAAACAGTGATGACAGGTATAAAATAAATACATTGTGTGTATAAAGCTTAATAATATATAGGTAGGTACCTACCTAAAAAAGTTCCAAGTAATTAAAACTTAAAATGCCTATAAAAAAATAATTGTGTTTATATTATATTCTTAGATTTTTTGGTTACAGTATGAACTACATATACTTACGTGAAACCTTGTTGTACTTGTACATTTTCAATAATTATATTTTTTTTTTTCGTGTCAGGCGCATAGTATAACAGTAATAATAATAATGATATAAGTAGTATAGCATAAAATAAACAAATAAATAAATAAAATTAACTTTTAAATAAACATTACACAATATTCATAAATAAGGTAAAATAGATTAATGGTTAATACGTTAATGGGGGATTTATATTATTTCTGCCCAGATGCGGGCTACGTTAATTCCTTGGCTTGTGCCTTTGTGAATGTCTTCTGGGGTGCAGGTTTGGGAGCAAGCTGTGCATGTGATAATGTGTTGCATTGTCTGTACTTCTCCACATATGCACAAGGTGTCTGTGCTATCTAGCAGTCCCCATCTTATTAGATTGTCTTTCGTTCGTCCAATTCCTGTCCTAAGTCTGTTTAGTGTTCGCCAAACCAGCCATGTTTCATTATGACCAGATGGGAGCGACTCGTTCGGCACCCAGCTGGAAGTACTGTTTATCTCATTTCTCCATCTGGTCGTTCTTTCTACTTCAGGATGTGTTGACGAGATGGCTTTTGTATGGTTCATGAAACTCTTCCTGGATTTAAGGGGAGGGAGTTGTGGAGTTATACCGTACATGAGGTGTCGTGGATCAGCTGTTATTTTCGTTCTCTCACAGTCTGCTTGCGTGGATCTTCTTATTGGCGGAGGGGCTATTCCTGAAAGTATATATAATTGTTCTACCGGTGTGTTTTTTAGGCAACCAGTTATGAGTCGGCAGGACTCGTTTAGTGCAACATCGACCTTTTTAGTATGTGATGACCTACCCCACACTGGACTGGCATACTCTCCCGCTGAAAAACATAAGGCTAATGCCGTAGTTCTTAGGACGTGGGGATTACAGCTCCATGTGAAGCCACTGAGCTTCCGCAATATGCCATTTCTTGTCATTATTTAATGTTTGGTGTTTTCGCAATGGAATCTGTAGGTGAGAGATCGGTCTAGTGTTATTCCGAGATATTTTGGACACTGTGTATTAGTGATTTTCGTCTCATTCCAGTAGACGTAAAGGATACGGTTGGCACATCGATTCCTTAGGTGGAAAGCACATACTTGTGTTTTGCTTGGATTGGGTTTTAGGTAATTGCGTCTATAGTATTTTCCAAGAATGTCCAAAGTAGTCGATAGTTTTTCCTCTACATTTTCAAACTGATCGTGTTGTACGGTGATTGCTATGTCGTCTGCGTAAATATAATGTTTTACGTCGCTATCTGTGGATATTGGTTGATACATAGTGGGGGCTAGCACGCTTCCTTGAGGGAGACCATTTCTGGAGATTCTCCACTTACTATTCTTGCCTTGGTGATTTACGAAAAATCTTCTGTTGCCTAAAAGGGCTTCGAAAACTCTTACAAACTCGTAATCCAGGGTAATATCATAAAGTTTCTTTAACATTAGTCTGTGGTTCACCGTGTCGTATGCTGCCGTTAGATCTATGAGCGCCACGCCTTTGATTTTCTTGTTCTCGAAACCGTTCTCGATTGTTTGGGTCAGGTTGGGTATCTGTCATGTACATGACTTTCCTGGGCGGAAACCAGCTTGTTCTTTAATTAGTCTGCTGTCCACGAAGGGGACTAGGCGGTTAAGCAGCATTCTCTCTAAAAGTTTGTACGTGTGGCACAGAAGGGATATTGGGCGATAGTTCTTTGGGTCATCCGTATCTTTCCCTGGTTTTAATAAGGCTATAAGTTTTGTTTTCCTCCATATTTTCGGTATGTTTTTCCTGTTTCTTATTTCATTATATAAAGCGAGTATCCAGCGTTTGGCTTTCGGCCCAAAATTGCGGATCTGTTCGAGAAAAATATTATCTAGTCCAGCTGCTTTCCTAATTTTCATTGTCTCTATAGCTATATTCAATTCATCCTCCTCGAAAGGCCGACTGAGGTGGTTTCCTTCCTTTTCTTTGTTTCGTATTATTCTTTTATTAGGTTTATCTTCTTGTTTGAGTTTTTGGGGTTTGACAGTTAGACAGTCCTTTCGCGCTAGTAGGATCACTGTTTAATCTTTTAATTAGGCCCCATGCCTTTTTACTACTATGTTTCATGTCCGTTTTATTTAAGAGCTCATGCCATTTATTCCTTTTTTCCTGTGCAATGGCATTCGTGAGATCTTCCCCTTCATTTCTGGTTTGTTCTTCGAAGGGATTATTTTCAAACAGGTTGATATATGTGTTGTAATTGTCCATGATTTCACTTGATAGTCCAGGTATACGGACAAGGAAGAAACCTCTACGCGGTGTCCCCTAGTAACAGTGTTTCCCAAACACCGGCTAATTCATCCAAACCCAGGCGCTACCTATCTCTCAGTATAATAATTACATATATAAATTAAACATACATTTTTAACTACAAAATAATTTGCAAAGTCACCCCTGTATTTCATTTGCTATACTATTTAAAAAAAATTCCTCTTTTTTAAGATGGGTGGGTTGGTACCCCAAAAAAAGTTTGCCCCAGTGATTTAAAAAAATTTCGGCGGCACTGGTTCTTAGAACCTCTAATAAATAATAAATATTTTTACTATAATTTAATTTCTGTGTTAATAGATGCTCAGTGTCGGTTTTTCAAAGTTTCTGAAATTCTATAGGTTAGGTTAGGTTAATTATAGATTGTATCTTTGTGGACAAAACTAAATTGACACCAGGTACTTTGAAGAGGTTGTCTCTTATGTCAATTATAGGGCCACCAAGTTTCTCGCTATGCCACTGTATTTATATACATGATATCCATTATTTTATGTTTGTCTAGTGTAAATACTGCAGAATAGTAATTATAGCTTTATATGTTATAATAGTTTTTTTTATTACTTAGAATTTCTGCCAAATTAATGGCAGAAATAATATTATATATTAATATCTTCCCTCACAATAATATCGCATTTAGTTTCCAGTTAGTTGTTACTAAAATATATCCGTATTATTTATTGGTGTTATCTAATATAATTTATTTAAAAATAAAAAAATGTTATTTTCAGTCAACTAATATTAATTTTCTATTGTATAATGTATTATTATATTTTATAATTATAAAGAACATCTAAATTGTGTTATTATATAATTAAATTCACTGTTGAAGAAGAAGATGCGAATGAAGATGCGGGCTTCAACAATATATGGAAATTTGGAATTTTCACCGCAATAATAATTGCAATAATTATTTTAATTATTGTACTCATAAAGTTATTCTTAAACCAGGTCAGTGAAATATATATTTAAGTAATTAAATTATAAAAGGGTGGACAAGAAGCCAAGAAGGTGCTCGCTGTATAATTGCATGTATACCTCAAATTAATGAATAAGGCGAAAAACGATAGACGAAAGCGGAGACAATCTGTCAACCCATATGTGTTCAAAATAATTCATGACTTCCATAATTCTGTCATAAATTAAAATTCTAAGCCTCAAAAAAAAAAACTAAGGTAACACTACTCCAGGTATAACAACTTGAAAATGTAATACAAGGGATCTCATAAATAGTTTTAATAGCAGTTTAAAAATATTAACTATACATACGCATCATTTTTTTTATAATCATTTCTAGTTCAAATATTGACAAAATTAGATAATAATTTATTAAACAGAGAATAATGTTGTTTTATAATTTTAAAATAATATAATACAGACCCGCCTTTGTCTTTGTCCATCACCGTTTTTCGTATACAATGATTTTATATCATTTAATACATATTTTAAATATCCATTTATCTTTAATATATTCACACGGTACCTACTGGCTTCTGTTCAACGGAGCAGCACCCACTTGCCCACATTTTAGATTCTGAGCGGAGGAAAAGAATGTATATTAAATTTACAATGATATGTTTTTATTTTTCCGTATTACCTTTTGAGCAGTAAAAATGCTTCAGTGTTTTTGATATCAGCATACTTTGTTACAACTCAAAATGAATAACCATAGGTACTTGAAATTTTCACAAAATGTTATTTTAAAAATTGTCTATGGTACATAATACAACTTTTAAAATATAATCACCAAGTTATTTTATATGCATCTGCAATTTAAAATTGTATTTGTTTTTCTTTTCATATGAATGATAATTTAATTAGGTTAAAAATTTTTCATCTCAAGCATTTCAAAAAGTGTAAATTATTTTGTAGTTAAAACTCAAAAATGTATACGACATCTACTCCACAGTATGCGGAACTCACGTCATACTTTTTTTTCTTGGCAATTTTGAAAATGACTGAGAATTTATACATTCGACCCACCCAAAGTACCTACTTAATAGATTTACTTTCCTTCCAGAAAAAATAGGTATTGAAAATGAAAATCGAAACTTTTTTACTGCCTTAAATGATGAAGAAAACACAACATTTTAAACAAAATTAAAAAAGTCAAATATCTACACATTGTCAATGTGATGCATACATCGCTCCGTTCAAAATCTAAAACAAAATCAATTTGTTAAAAAACTGGTTTTTGATAATATATTTTGTTTATTAATTGTATTATTTGTTCGTTTTTCATAATTATTTTGAAGCAGCAGCTAATTAATAAATGGGAATTTCCCATTGAAAATTTAACGTTTGGAAAATGCCTTGGAGAAGGCGCCTTTGGTGTTGCCGTAATGGCAACAGCAATTGGATTAATAAATAAAAATGTTGAAACCAAAGTTGCTGTTAAAATGTTAAAAGGTGATTTAAATTGTATTTTGTATTAAGAACGTTTAATTTTTTAGTATTATAGATAACTCATATTTGTTTTCATTATAATTGATGTACCTAGATGATCATCGTAATTATGAAGATATATTGGATTTTAAGTCGGAAATCGATTTCATGAAAAAAATGGGGAACCATAATAATATCACTACCATATTGGGCAGTTACGAACAAGACGGATCCCCGTGTGCCATTATTGAATTCGCTTCCAAAGGTAACATCTTGAATTTTTTGAATTCAATGAACCCACGAGCTTCTGAAAAAGAATTACTATTATACGCCAATCAAGTGGCACAAGGGATGGAGTATATGCACGACAAAAATGTGAGTCACATTTTTAAAGTAACAATCACTAAAAATATAATACAAGTAGTTATCCAACTGAATTTATCAAAATGTAATATTTGAGATAGAAATATATATATTTTAAATATTTTCAAGCTATGTGATTTAATTATTTAAATATATTAATAATTTTTTGCCACATAAACTGAAGCCTGAAATAAATATGGGTAATGTTTAATTTTACAACTAATCTTTTAGGTTGTTTTTTGAATTTGTTATCACGTTGGAATTTTATTTGATTTTTATTTTTACGTTTTAATTTATATATCACATTCCTTTTTATGCTTATATATTTTTTTTACGCAAATTTGATTTATGATATCTTACATTTGTATAATATTATCTATTGACTATTACTAAGTTGTGTTATCTTCTGTGTAGCTTATCCATAGAGACCTAGCTGGTAGAAATATCTTAGTAACCGAAAAACATAATAAGATAATAATGAAAATTGCTGATTTCGGACTAGCAAGGGATATTGGAAAGGAAGGTTACTATATAGAAGATCGGCATGCATTAAATCCACGTTGGATAGCCCCTGAATCAGTTAACGACAATATATTCACATTCAAATCCGATGTGTAAGTAGAAATTACCATTAATAACGAGGGAGACTACGGGTCTATATACATTTTCATGAAATTATATAAATTTTTTTATTTCGATTTTTATATAAGTACAATTATGTACACTGAGAGCGCTAGTATGACGGCGTATGGGTAAGTGAGTCTTACATGCGTTAAAATGCTCTATATATATCTCCACAATCGAGGTCATCTTATAATAGTGAGAGTAAAAGTAATGTATCGACTTTCTGTCATATAAGTAGAAACTAAATGTTCACGCGTGTGCTTACAAAGTTGAATATTAATAGTTAATTGTATATTTCAACATGTATCTCTTAAACCATGGTAGGCACCTTAAATAATAAAGACATGGATAGGACACACCGTCTTATCAGTGTTGAAAGAAATTATATGAATTGAAGTCAAAAAAATATACCTATTTCGATCATCTGATTATCTATATATAGATATAATCGAAATGTACAAAATTGTAAACAAACGGCCTCAATTTCTTATCTATGTTAGACCGCAAAACTCACACATAATGAACACGTTATGTCTTATCCATGTCTATTGTATCCATGGTAGAATAGATGATAGAAGAATGGATAGGCCATGTTAATGCCATAGACTTATAGAAATAGACGGAACATTAGGTAGGATAACACGTGCAAGGATGGAGGTTATTACGAGGATCGGTAGCTATTAAAGCTATGTATTGGCTGCGTTCGGAACAGTGACATTTCTCTCACTCTTATGATTTAACTCGTGCTAGCCAGGGGCGGCTCCAGAGCCTTGGTTAGGGGGGGGGGGCAAGTTATAATTTCACAAAATCTTATAACAAAAAGAAAACAATGTTTATCAAGTTCATAATGTTTAATTGTTTCTTTTATTATTACCGCAGTTCCTCCATGAGCGCGATTGCTTGGATCTTCTGTTGTGTGTATTCGATAGCCACGTAATTTTAAAGGGGTCCACGTTGTGAAATGAATTTCTGAAATTAAAGCCATGTCAATTTTTTCGTTATTCATAAGATGTTCAAGTTCTTGTTTTCGTTGTACAAGCCCGTTAGCGTTCCATGTTATGATTCGGAGCGTTCTAATCATTTCTTTTTCTTTTATACTTTGGTTTTCGGCTGGCTGTTTTATAGCCTGTCCAATCTCTCATTTAATTTTGTTATTGCTGCCATAAAGTCAGATAGCGACGGTACATTTTTTTTTTGTTGTGGACGGGTTTGAGTCATTGGACCCTTTTGATTTTCGTTGGAAAAACTAGCCATTTGTGCAAAAGAAACTTCTTGAGTGACTGGTTTCGCAGGCTTTTGTTGTATTCTTTGTACTTTTAGGATGAGCTTTTTCTAATGCATTTTTATAAGTGATACATCCTTTCAAATTTACAGTATGTCCTTCACCACAGTTTGCACATTTCGCCTTCGATTTCTTAGACTTGGGGCAATTTAGTGAAATATGTCCTTCACTACATTTTATACACTTTGGTGTTTTGAAACAGTAGTTTAGAGTGTGATCAAATATTTGGCAATATTTGCATTTTGGAACTTCTTTATTTTTCCTTGGAGGTTCCACTTTTATTATATGATAGCACATGTTTTTAATATTATAAATGTCATTGTTGTTTGCTTGTGGATCCAAATCCACGAAGAATAATGGAAGCTTTACAATAATTCGATCACTAAGCTTGTTGTTAGGGTCAACTTTTTTTTAATTTGAATGTTCGTAACATTATGTACAAAATGTCCTAGCTCGGATAATTCGCTTTTAATGTCACAGGGGTCAGTTTCAGGGTGTAATCCACGAATTACCACCAGAAACTTTTTTTCTGTTTTAAGTTGGTATTTGTGATACTTAACTTTTTGCTCTTCTAATACTTGTATATTTCGTCGAAACTGGTGTTCGTCGCCTGTTAGTATCTTAATTTCACCATTAGCCAAAGTTTTCATTTGTTGCTCGTATCCTTCAACTTCTTCGAGTTTTAAATTAATCATGAATTGTTTAAAATGATTTACACCACATACTGTTATTGAAAGTGGTTTATGGATTTTTATAGAAGTTTTTGCTACTTCTTTCGTCACTTTGATTGTTTTTTTTTGGCAAGCTCAAACTTTCTTTGGAGCTCCCAGCGATCATTTCAGAAATCTCTCATTGTTTAATTGCAATTCCATTACCATATGTTTCAAGGTCGCATTGTCGTTTTGTATTTGTGTCTAAATACTAGCATCAACTGTTATATTATGCGGCGGATTTGAATCGACAACCATATTTGCATGCATTATGTAATTCAATCAGTTTGAGCGTGACCCACTTAAAATATATTTGTTTATAAAAAAACTTACCATCCATCCGACAGTTTGCATTGTACACATTAACAAAAAAAACTGTAATAACTTAGTCAGCACTATTTCGCGAACTGCGAAAGCGAAACATACGTGTTGCTTGATCGGTGTGCAAAACGCAACTTTAAGATAACATGAAATGATTTGTATTTTAAAGTACTGATCCCGTGCACTTCGTTGCCCATTAAAAATGCTAATTCTATATGAATAATATGTTTTATTTTATAATGTAACGGTTACCAAAACTACAATAATAATCTATCTACGTGTGTGTTTGTCATATTATTGGTTGCAATCGGTTTAAATTGGATAATTAACATAATATTATAAATGGTTGCCATGGTCCATGGGTGTCAACATGGCAACCATTTATGAAAAAATTTCTATCGGAAATCTCTAAATCCCTGTTTGAGCACCTCTCGGGGTTGGTCCACTACCTTTTTAAATTAGCCTATCTTCTGCTCAGAGGTCTAACCTATCTTTGTACTAAATGATCCCATTTACTTCGTTGCCCGGTAACCAATAATAATTATTATTATAGCTTCAAAACTCATGGTAAGCATGGCAACCAAAGGACACACACACAGACAGACAAACATTCTATATCTCCTCCTGGGGTTGGTTGCTATGGTAATATGGAAACACACACGGATGGAAATCTCAAAATAATATATAGATGGTTGCCATGGTAATATGGACACACAGACAGATAGACAGACAGACACACAGACATACATTCATTTTTATATATATAGACAACATTAAATAGGTGTGATACGCCCTCGCATCGGCCTCTTTTTAAATGGTGGATGGTAACTTCACGGCGTATCACAGTTTATTCTATATATCCTTGTGAATCATCTATATTCATCATCTAGTTTATATATGATCAATATTGGTGTCGCTAGATTCTCACTCACCCCATTTCCCCTCACAAATTCATGCATAGTGCATTACCACCTGAACACTATTGGAGCGCTATTGCTATTTATTTTATACATTGAAACACAGTCGCTCACACTAATGATCACTTACTATGCAGACATGTATACGAATAGAAAGTTGCCTATATTGAACTCCTTAGAAATGGTCGATATTGATACCCCTCAACACACAAATTAAATAATAAAAAGGTACCTCAAGATCAACAAAATCTTACTTTTTTCGCCATATTGTAATATAATTGATGAATGATAAAATAAAACATATGTAATGATTTTTTTTTGTTTTTTGACAAATATAATATAGTTGGACATACGGAGTATTATTATGGGAGATTTTCACATATGGAAAGGCACCTGATTATATTCCCCTCAGCCACTTATCAGCAGGAAAGCGATTGGACCAACCACTTGACTGTTCTGCCGTAATGTAAGTTTGGGTACAAAATATACTTTCTAATATGACTATATTGAAATAATTTAAGCCGTGTATTTTATTTGGTTAATTTAAACATACTAAGCAGTTGTAATTATAATTTAAATTTTCAAACTTTTTCATTTCTGAGCAAAATATAGATACAGTAGAACTTCCATATAACGGTCACCGAAGGGACTATAAATAATGACCGCTATTTAGAGGTGCCCGTCCTACAGAGGTAGAATAACACTAGGATACACTCGATGGGACCAAAAAAATTACCGTTACATAGAGGTGACCGTTAACGGAAGTTTTACTGTATTAGGTATCTACGTATAATTAACTGGTTTTACAAGGTCTAATTATAATTTGTCACTCATATTTTCGCTGGTTGTTTATCGACAAAATTGTTCTTTGGTGATAATAAGCTCCAAAGATTTTAGATTCTGAGTTTAGCGATGAATGTATTTTTGAAATTCCCAATAGTTTTCAAAAGCACAGTGAAAAACGAAATAAAAATTAAGGGAAAACGAGAATTTTTACGCAAAATTGGTTTTCAACAGAATGGATTTTGGTTTTTGTTGTAACTCTAAAGCAAATGAGCGTATATACGTAAAATTTTCATTGGTTGTTTATATTCGCATTTTCGTTACATGATAAAATTTTCAAAATATTTTGATTTGTTTTAACCTGTTTACGGACATTTTGAGTTTCCAATTTTTTTAGTTTTTTTTCTGTGAATGTCAATTAAATTTTATTTGTTACCTAAAAAAGCTTGGAAATCTTGTTAAATATTGTTATTTCATCAGTTAAAAAATATTAAAAACACATGCACAATTTTTTTTAATAAACATTCGAACTTTGATAACATTTTCAAATTGTATAGCTAAGGATTGAAAATTGAAATTAAGATTTCACGTAAATAGGTTATATTAGGTATATAAATTACTTTATTCACAATATTATATAATTTATTTACTTAGTAATATACTAATATCATATAGGCTAACTGACCGCCGCATTAAACGCGTTAATAAAACATTTGTAACTACCTTACACTTATAAGGTCTATGATGGCAATAATTACATACGTATCTCGCGGGTGCAAAATTTTTAATTGAATTCCTGAACAAAACATATTCAGAAATTATAAACTTGGCCACGTAGTCTATAAAAACGTTCGCAATCGTTCGTATTTCGGCTAAAAAAACAAACCCTCTGATAAGCATAATTCGTTCAAATTTTTTCCCTGGTAGGAATTTCCAGTTTTTCTTAAATATAAAATTAGATCCTTGTGTATTTTATAATCATTATAATTTTGTAAAGTTAATTAAATTAAAGATTTATCTTTTTTGGCCATAGGATTATAGGTAAGTACATTGTTTTTAATTAAATTAATTATTATCCAAGTTTGAGCTTATGTTTCTTTTAAAACTGATATAACTACGTGTGTTGGAGGATGGGGGCTATAAAACTGACCATTGTACATCCTATGAAAGCTCTCTGCGGGCCATTATTAGTTCTAAAAAATAATTATGAAAACTTAGAGATTTTGTATTTACTGGTAAAATTAACGTATGAAGGAACAAGAAATTAATCTAAAAATTTTGATTATTATATTACTATTTGATTATTTTTAAAATCATTTTTAAAAATTTGTTACTGACACCAAATCTGACAACACCGCACGATTAAAGGCAGGTAAAAACGTTCGCAATCGTTCCATTCGCAATCGTATATTATTATATTACCCGTGCAAAATAAACTGTTCACATAATCACAAGTGTATCTCACCGGGAACGCTGGTCAGTCGTGGCCCGTGGGCGGGATTTGCTATAATATAATTGAACGTATCTTGGCTGACTCATTTACTGATCCGACGTAGAGCCTAAACAATGATAGCTTGAGGCTTGCAATTTTGATGGTACCTTCGTACCACCATGTAAGCATTTTCCAAAATTCGCATTCTTAAATGGTGCTTGCACTAGAATTTTGGAATTCAAAATGTCCATTACACCGGATATTAATTAACGAATTGAACAGTTTGAATCGTATAGCTAGGTTTTGGCATTTTTATCGGGCATCGAAGTTCTTGCCGCAAGGGGTCAACTAATTATATATAAAACCCTTATTCACATCAACATTAGTTAAAATCCTATTCATCTATTACTGTGTATATACAATTTTTTTTTATATAAAGATGCACTTCGTAGTATATACTAACTTTTTTTTAATATACTATTTGATTGCAGTTACATGATTATGTTAAGTTGTTGGGATATTATACCGGAAAAAAGACCGACATTCCAAGAACTGGTGAAGAGGATCGAACAGATACTGTCATCCAGTCGAGAATATTTGAAACTAGTATGGTGAACACGATGTCTTACATCCGAGAGTAGTCTCCATGTTCTAATATTATATAATACCTATTTCTATACTTCAATAAATACACGGGATAACTAATAACAACAAGCCATACGGGATGTAGGATGATTCAATATACATAATTATACGCACTCCTTATATAGGTACACACGCGACACACGCAGCACTTAAATAATAATCCATAGCAAGAAATACAGTAAAAATAACACAATATAAATAACAAGCAGTACCTTTGTCAAACCGCACTAAATAAAATCATAAACACATCAATACTTTAACATTGCGTATTAATCAATGCATATCAAAAGAAGCGATTACAAAAAAATCATTTTATATAAGGATCATACAGAATCAACTTTTTCCCTGTCTTTTTCACAAGGTCGTCATGCACAACGTCCACGCCAACCAATCTCTCAAAAGAAGCCTCAAAACACATCGTCCACCCCAGTATTATGCACTTCCACAATATTTTTGCCATTCAAAGCGATTGCGTTCTTAATATATATAATATAATACATATCAGTGGTTTCCAACCTTTTTCATTCTACGCCCCCTTGTAGATTTACTAAAATCTCACCCCCTCCCCCTTAAATTAGAGTTTTTTTTTTTTTATTTGAGTAATAATACAATCTATACAACAAATGTGCACATTAATTAGATGAGATAAAAGAATACAAAACAAGTAACAATGAATATTATGATTTTGGGGAATTACAAACTGGTAACACTCAGAAAATTAGAGTTAAATTGAATTTTTTCGGTAAAAAAAAAAAAATAAAAACAAAACAAAAAAAACAACTATTTACTTTTATTATTTTCATCATTTTAAAAATCTATTATAAATCAATAATATTAAGTACTTATAATAAACAAAAATATTAATATAAAATATAAAAAAATATAAGTAAATTTAAGTTTAGTGATTTCAATTTTACACACTGTAAAATAACATAATTATTTTCGTAATTCCATCATAACTATATTCCTCCGAGCAGAAGTCCTGCCCGGTTGGGAACCGCTGATATATATGGCATAAAACTAATGCCTCTGAGGCGTCGATAAAAAACAATACATATGATATATCAGATTGCTTTATCAACGGATTTTCATTAAGCTGATAACAGTTCAATAAAAAAAAATTAAAAAATAAAATATATGTATGTATATTGAGTTATTCTAACATTCGGTAAGACTGTGTTATTAATTATCTCGGATTACCGAACAAAACTCACTTTGTTAATTATTCATTCACCTATCTATTCACGCCTTTTTACAGTAAAATAAGTTCTGTAACTATCGTCGTAATATAGAGTAGTTATATCATTATCATTAGATCAAAATCATAATTACCTATTGGCTATTTAGAATATAAGTATAATAAATAGGTGCTCATTAACTTAAATTACATTCGGTTAGCCATCGACTATGTACGAAATTAGTTGGTGTTCGAATGACATCAATATCATACATAGAACTCGGGAGAAAAATATCTCCTGATATAATATACAGTGTTTAATATACAAATCAAAACACGTAATATACATATACGTATATACACCGCGGCGACTTCGAGCATCGAACTCAACCCCGTATCCACGAATACAACTATACATAGTCAGGTAAGTGAACTATAATATTTCATAACACATTTTATATAATATACATTATAGATTCAAAATATAATAAAGTAGTAGGTAGAATAACTATACGTACACTATTTAGACTGATGAAATAAAATCACTAATCAACATTAAATAGTACGAGAAAACGTAAACACATACCTACCTATATAACCTATGTACATCCATAATATATATTTATATATTTTATCTATATATATAAAAATGAATGTATGTCAGTGTGTCTGTCTGTGTGTCCATGTTACCATGGTTACCAAGGTTGCCATGGTTACTAAGGTTACCAAGATTTCATGGCTATTAAGGTTACCATGTTACCATGGTTACCAAGGTTGCCATGGTTACTAAGGTTACCAAGATTTCATGGCTATTAAGGTTACCATGATCCATGGTTACTATGGTTACCAAGGTTACCATGAGTGTTGTTTATAATTATAGGTCTTTAATGGGCAACGAATTGCACAGGATCAGATATAGTACGGGTGTGTCCATCTACCCATGGCAATCAATTATATAATATTTTGAAACTTATGGACCTTTTTGTTTTTAAATAGTTACCGTGGGTTTCAAAGCTATAATAATAATAATTAATGGTTGCCAATGGTTTAAAATGTTTGTTATTTATTATAGTGCCCAACGATTCATATTTATAACCGAATTCAATTGCAACTATTATAAGAATTTCTACTATTATTAGTTAATTTATTATGCCCAACAACAAACGATCGATAAATAGTCCCGCAGTTCTAGCACGCA
>NC_042494.1:165779504-165791598 GCF_005508785.2 Acyrthosiphon pisum | reverse complement strand
GGACACACAGACATACATTCATTTTTATATATATAGACAACATTAAATAGGTGTGATACGCCCTCGCATCGGCCTCTTTTTAAATGGTGGATGGTAACTTCACGGCGTATCACAGTTTATTCTATATATCCTTGTGAATCATCTATATTCATCATCTAGTTTATATATGATCAATATTGGTGTCGCTAGATTCTCACTCACCCCATTTCCCCTCACAAATTCATGCATAGTGCATTACCACCTGAACACTATTGGAGCGCTATTGCTATTTATTTTATACATTGAAACACAGTCGCTCACACTAATGATCACTTACTATGCAGACATGTATACGAATAGAAAGTTGCCTATATTGAACTCCTTAGAAATGGTCGATATTGATACCCCTCAACACACAAATTAAATAATAAAAAGGTACCTCAAGATCAACAAAATCTTACTTTTTTCACCATATTGTAATATAATTGATGAATGATAAAATAAAACTTATGTAATGATTTTTTTTGTTTTTTGACAAATATAATATAGTTGGACATACGGAGTATTATTATGGGAGATTTTCACATATGGAAAGGCACCTGATTATATTCCCCTCAGCCACTTATCAGCAGGAAAGCGATTGGACCAACCACTTGACTGTTCTGCCGTAATGTAAGTTTGGGTACAAAATATACTTTCTAATATGACTATATTGAAATAATTTAAGCCGTGTATTTTATTTGGTTAATTTAAACATACTAAGCAGTTGTAATTATAATTTAAATTTTCAAACTTTTTCATTTCTGAGCAAAATATAGATACAGTAGAACTTCCATATAACGGTCACCGAAGGGACTATAAATAATGACCGCTATTTAGAGGTGCCCGTCCTACAGAGGTAGAATAACACTAGGATACACTCGATGGGACCAAAAAAATGACCGTTACATAGAGGTGACCGTTAACGGAAGTTTTACTGTATTAGGTATCTACGTATAATCAACTGGTTTTACAAGGTCTAATTATAATTTGTCACTCATATTTTCGCTGGTTGTTTATCGACAAAATTGTTCTTTGGTGATAATAAGCTCCAAAGATTTTAGATTCTGAGTTTAGCGATGAATGTATTTTTGAAATTCCCAATAGTTTTCAAAAGCACAGGGAAAAACGAAATAAAAATTAAGGGAAAACGAGAATTTTTACGCAAAATTGGTTTTCAACAGATGGATTTCGGTTTTTGTTGTAACTCTAAAATAAATGAGCGTATATACGTACAATTTTCATTGGTTGTTTATATTCGCATTTTCGTTACATGATAAAATTTTCAAAATATTTTGATTTGTTTTAAACTGTTTACGGACATTTTCAGTTTCCAATTTTTTTAGTTTTTTTTCTGTGAATGTCAATTAAATTTTATTTGTTACCTAAAAAAGCTTGGAAATTTAATACAAGCTTTAAGGCTCCTGAAATATTGTTACTTCATCAGTTAAAAAATATTAAAAACACATATGCATAATTTTTTTAATAAACATTCGAACTTTGATAACATTTTCAAATTGTATAGCTAAGGATTGAAAATTGAAATTAAGATTTCACGTAAATAGGTTATATTATAGGTATATAAATTACTTTATTCACAATATTATATAATTTATTTACTTAGTAATATACTAATATCATATAGGCTAACTGACCGCCGCATTAAACGTGTTTATAAAACACCTTACACTTATAAGGTCTATGATGGCAATAATTACATACGTATCTCGCGGGTGCAAAATTTTTAATTGAATTCCTGAACAAAACATATTCAGAAATTATAAACTTGGCCACGTAGTCTATAAAAACGTTCGCAATCGTTCGTATTTCGGCTAAAAAAAACAAACCCTCTGATAAGCATCATTCGTTCAAATTTTTTCCCTGGTAGGAATTTCCAGTTTTTCTTAAATATAAAATTAGATCCTTGTGTATTTTATAATCATTATAATTTTGTAAAGTTAATTAAATTAAAGATTTATCTTTTTTGGCCATAGGATTATAGGTAGGTACATTGTTTTTAATTAAATTAATTATTGTCCAAGTTTGAGCTTATGTTTCTTTTAAAACTGATATAACTACGTGTGTTGGAGGATGGGGGCTATAAAACTGACCATTGTACATCCTATGAAAGCTCTCTGCGGGCCATTATTAGTTCTAAAAAATAATTATGAAAACTTAGAGATTTTGTATTTACTGGTAAAATTAACGTATGAAGGAACAAGAAATTAATCTAAAAATTTTGATTATTATATTACTATTTGATTATTTTTAAAATCATTTTTAAAAATTTGTTACTGACACCAAATCTGACAACACCGCACGATTAAAGGCAGGTAAAAACGTTCGCAATCGTTCCATTCGCAATCGTATATTAGTATATTACCCGTGCAAAATAAACTGTTCACATAATCACAAGTGTATCTCACCGGGAACGCTGGTCAGTCGTGGCCCGTGGGCGGGATTTGCTATAATATAATTGAACGTATCTTGGCTGACTCATTTACTGATCCGACGTAGAGCCTAAACAATGATAGCTTGAGGCTTGCAATTTTGATGGTACCTTCGTACCACCATGTAAGCATTTTCTAAAATTCGCATTCTTAAATGGTGCTTGCACTAGAATTTTGGGATTCAAAATGGTCAATAAAAATTTTAAGTTTTGGTTAAGTCCATTACACCGGATATTAATTAACGAATTGAACAGTTTGAATCGTATAGCTAGGATTTGGCATTTTTATCGGCCATCGAAGTTCTTGCCGCAAGGGGTCAACTAATTATATATAAAACCCTTATTCACATCAACATTAGTTAAAATCCTATTCATCTATAACTGTGTATATACATTTTTTTTTATATAAAGATGCACTTCGTAGTATATACTAACTTTTTTTTAATATACTATTTGATTGCAGTTACATGATTATGTTAAGTTGTTGGGATATTATACCGGAAAAAAGACCGACATTCCAAGAACTGGTGAAGAGGATCGAACAGATACTGTCATCCAGTCGAGAATGTTTGAAACTAGTATGGTGAACACGATGTCTTACATCCGAGAGTAGTCTCCATGTTGTAATATTATATAATACCTATTTCTATACTTCAATAAATACACGGGATAACTAATAACAACAAGCCATACGGGATGTAGGATGATTCAATATACATAATTATACGCACTCCTTATATAGGTACACACGCGACACACGCAGCACTTAAATAATAATCCATAGCCTTCCGAGGAAGAAATACAGTAAAAATAACACAATATAAATAACAAGCAGTACCTTTGTCAAACCGCACTAAATAAAATCATAAACACATCAATACTTTAACATTGCGCATTAATCAATGCATATCAAAAGAAGCGATTACAAAAAAATCATTTTATATAAGGATCATACAGAATCAACTTTTTCCCTGTCTTATTCACAAGGTCGTCATGCACAACGTCCACGCCAGCCAATCTCTCAAAAGAAGCCTCAAAACACATCGTCCACCCCAGTATATTATGCACTTCCACAATATTTTTGCCATTCAAAGCGATTGCGTTCTTAATATATATATATTGAGTAATTCTAACATTCGGTATGACTGTCTTATTAATTATCTCGGATTACCGAACAAAACTCACTTTGTTAATTATTCATTCACCTATCTATTCACGCCTTTTTACAGTAAAATAAGTTCTGTAACTATCGTCGTAATATAGAGTAGTTATATCATTATCATTAGATCAAAATCATAATTACCTATTGGCTATTTAGAATATAAGTATAATAAATAAGTGTTCATTAATTTAAATTACATTCTGTTAGCCATCGACTATGTACGAAATTAGTGTTTTTTTTTAAGAGCTATATCGATAATAGTCCTAAATCATAGATAACAAGTTGGTGTTCGAATCACATCAATATCATACATAGAACTCGGGAGAAAAATATCTCCTGATATAATATACAAAGTGTTTAATATACAAATCAAAACACGTAATATACATATACGTATATACACCGCGGCGACTTCGAACATCGAACTCAACCCCGTATCCACGAATACAACTATACATATTCAGGTAAGTGAACTATAATATTTCATAACACATTTTATATAATATACATTATAGATTCAAAATATAATAAAGTAGTAGGTAGAATAACTACGTACACTATTTAGACTGATGAAATAAAATCACTAATCAACATTAAATAATACGAGAAAACGTAAACACATACCTACCTATGTACATCCATAATATATATTTATATATTTTATTGCATATACGAATATCAGGGCTCGTCGTGGCGTCCCATTTTTATTAAATATATGCTATTTGTTATTATGGATGGCAGAAAAATAAAGAAACCTAGGGATATAGGTACCTATAATAAACGATTTATTGATCTATGATTTTGTTTTATGGCAAAATGTTCAGAATCAAAACACGTTCGTCCAATGTGAAGAAGTAAGAAGTAAAGACCATATTTAGCATGTACCTAATGCATGTTGCTATTTTCAACATCACATACATGCAGTCAATGAGTGTCCATAAATCATTACTTGATTGATAAAATATCAACATTTTATACTGCATACTGCATACTACATATTTCCATATTCCGACGTTAGTGGCTTAGTGCATGGATTGCATATTTGTGCATATTTTAACAAAAAGCATAAGAATACGCTTAATGGTAGAAAAAGGTGTTGAGAAAAAAAAGATCATAAGTAGATAGGTACGATTAAATATCAAATATTTTACGATTCAAAGAATTAAATTTGTCGTACTTCCTAAAATTGTATTTACTTGGTTTGCAATCTATTAACCATTAAACATTAAATTTAAATTTAACAAATTACATTTTTGTACTGCATATCTCAATATCTGTGCTATAATATAATATGTATTAATGTATTATTATACATTTAACTTTTTGTTTATAAGAATTTTAATAAAATTAATAAATAATTAACACTGCAAAATTTAAATTTAATCTTGCATGTTTTGTATCTTTTCTTGCCAATTTTGACTTTTTTCAGTGGATTTTTGCATGCATATTTTACAAATTTACAATTTAAAATGCATAGGTATAAATCCAGTTTTTAGTTATAAGTTATAACCATTTATATCGTTTTGCTTAGGATTTCTGTTTTGATTTTTCTTTTGAAATTCATATAATGATAATAATCTTGTACCTACTACCTAATAGTAATATCTCCACAATTGCATTTTGTTTTCTATTACAATAATCCGTGTGCCTGTATTATTTATTGATGTGGGGGACGGAGTGGCCGTGCGGACTACAGCGTCGGTTGTAACGCGCACGGTTCGAATCCCGGCCACGGGCGGCATCGCTCTGAGCAGGCAACTGTCTAGACGCCAAGACCGCCATCCCCCAACCGGGCATGGCAGAAACCTACGGGTGCCCAAATAGAAATTCTTCCAAATAGGCGTCTGAAATTAAGTCTTCGGGCCTACTCCCGGATATAGAGCCATACGAAAATAATGTATTGATGTTATCTATAAGTAATACAATTTATTTAAAAATACTAAAATATTGTTTTTAGACAACTACCTAATATTTATTTTCTATTTCATAGGTATTAATCATTGTATTGTAGGTAAGTAATATCATCAAAATTGTATTATTATTAACTTAAATTCACTGTTAATATAGGTAAAGCAGTATGTATCTAATGAAATTGCTGTCTACATCAAAAAATAATTATACGGATTCATAAATGCACGCTTTTTTTTATCAAAAACTACTATTTCTAATGCCAGCGATACGAGTCGACGATTATCACGATTTTCATTCTGAAAAAAATTATCCAGATTCTCCGTAATGTGTACAAGGGTTCGATCGATCCCGACTTTTAATTCTATAATCTTGAAATCGATTTTGGTTTTTGGTGTAACTCTAAGACAAATGATTGTATATACATGACATTTTCACTGGTTGTTTAGGTATATTCGCATTTTCTATACACGGTAAAATGTTCAAAATATTTTGATTTGTTTTGAACGGTTTACGGACAGTTTTATTTTCCAATTTTATTAGTTTTTTTTCTATGAATGTCAATAAAATTTTATTTGTAGGGTAATAAGCTTGAAGATTTAATAAAAAGCTCCTAATATATTATTACAATGACATTTGAAAAATATTAAAAATCCATATTATTCACAATTTATTTTTATAAGCATTTAAAGTTCAAATCTTGACAAAATACGTAACAATCACGAAAATATACGAATTATTTTAAGTTAGAAATTCATAAAATATACTTTTTTTTAATCTAAGATTTAATATTAGATACAAGATTCCTTATAAGTTTTTCTACCTTTATCAAAAAAAAAAAAAATATTTATAAGAAAGTTAAATTAAATTTTTATGAGCGTTTGAAGTTATTCACTCGATTTCTCATGTAGCGATTTTCTTATGTAGTTGTAATTCAAAAACGAATAACCGTTGACACTTGAAATTTACACCATGTGTTTATTTTATCAATTCCTATACTTGATAACATTTTCAAATTACTTTGACTTTTTTTCGAGTGGTTTACGGATGTTTCCAATTTTTTTTAGTTTTTTTTCTATAAATGTCAATAACATTTTATTTGTTTTTTATAAGAATACAAAATTAGGCAAGATTATTTTGTATAGTTAAAAATGTATAAAATGTTCAACTTTTATAGCATATAATTAAAAATTTAAAACAAGGTTACACGTAAGTAGTTAATTATGTAACCAAAAAATCTAAAACATATTCATAAACAGTTTTTTTATAGATATTTTTATGTTAAAATTTAGACAAAGTTACATAAGATATATTAAATAACCAAGAATAACGATTTTAGTTATTATTTTTAAAATTTTTTAATATCAATTCAACTTACCGGTTACTCAGTGGCTACTGTATTAATAATAATAGTATTAACAATATAAATATTATACTATAAAATATCCTAGACTGACAAACTGCAGACTCTGCTCAGAATTTTTTTTCGTATACAATGATAAAATCATTATGATATATATCATTTAATTTAAATTTAATACCATCCATTACAGTGACACCCATTTGTAACCTACTGTACAGTAGAGCGACATCCACTTCCCCGCTTTTTAAATTATTTTTTTTGTTTGTTAACACGTTTTGGGGCAGAAAAAATATCACCAGACCGGTTAACTTATACTTTGACGTAGCCAACACCTTCAATATATTTTATTGAGATTTGGTACATAACAAAGAAATTGTTGGTTAAAACAATACCGACAGTTTTTAAGGAGTTCAATATAGGCAATATTCGATGTATTTGTATGCGGGTCGTGTAATTGTATAAATGTGTGCGTAGTACCTAAGTGATCATATATTTTAGTGTGAGAAACTGTGTATAAAATAAATATAATCACTGTAATATATAATGAAGGGCTCCGCCGCTCCCGCACGTGCACGTAGGTACATGTCAATAATTCGGCAATAAATCAGCACTTTACCTGCAGTTTGGGAGTGTTGAGTCTGCAAATGCAATTCACAGGGGCCCCGGTTTTTTTTTGGGGGGGGGGGGGGGGGAGGAGGCAAGATCTCACAGCTGTACGACATTCCAACTATAATCTGTAATATATACATATTATATTTTTATATTGTTTGTTTTAATAAAATTACAATAAATAATAATATCTTTACTCTTTTGCGTTTAAAAGAAATTAAAATTACGAGTACCTATACTTATGCGAGAAACCTGTGTAAAATTATAAATAAATCATATTTAATAAGTTTAATAGTTTAATATTTATTAATTATAATATAATATAATTAATAAATATTATAACTATGGCTTGTCGCATGTGATAAAACAATATTTTTTAGAGTTATAATTTGGTATGACTGTTTTTCATTTGTATGCAGGAAAGGGCCCGGGAACTCAAATTATCACATGAGCCCCTTAATATCAATTTAACCACTGTACTTTACAGCTTACACACTAATTACAAATGAGAATTTTAGTGAAAAATTAAAATATGACAATATAATGGAAGGCAAGACAATGAGTATTTAAAAAAAAAATTTAATTTTTAAAAGTCAAAGGTATTTTAATAATGTTGAAAATTGTTTGCCATTTCTAAACGATAAAATGAATGTTATATTGGGAATAATAGAAAAAACGCACCGTCCTGACCTTGTAAATAGTGTCACAATTCAATTTTATAAAAGTTATTTTTACTCTAGAACCTGCAAAATTGTGTGAGTTCTACCCAGACTGCGTAAACGCGTTTTGTCTATATCGTACGTGGTACGTGTGTAAGACGGAGACAGCACATGCGGGTGTGGCGTCCTCTTAACGAATGGTAGTGATTTAAAATGTTGAACCTGCAGGCTGCAATTATACCGAAAAAATTAAATATTGGTAATACAAAGAAAGTTGCAAAAAACTAGAAATAGTAATAGGTATAAACGAAAAAATACACATAATGATGTGATTATGTGGTGATAAATTATCAATGTTAAAAAATGTGAAGCTCTTTTCTTTTAACTATTCTTTATAAATACGTTACACTATTGTTTAAAAATAATTGAACAACAGGACGTGATATTATATTAACTTCATTATTTTTTAAATTATAAATCATAATATTATTATTATTAATAGTTGTAGTCCACTATGCACTGTTTCTTGTGTGAATTTTCAAGAATGTCATATATTTCATCATTATATAGTATATACATAGTACCTATTTAACTAGGTATTATTGTCTGATCTATGTATAATGGAAAAGTTATAATTCATTAACTTTTACATACCTACTGGCTAGTGGCTACTTTAACAATGTCGTAGCGATTCAAACGTCTTATAGTGAAAACTGAAAGTCTTATGAAAGGTTATTCTTATTTTTTCATACCTACGTCATTTGTTATTTTTCTAATTTTTTTCATACACTACGGACGTTGAATTTACACTTAAATTAATATTTTTAATTTTTTCGACAAACAAACTTTTAAAATGAAAATTATTTTAAACTGCTCTCATTTCTGCATAATTATATACACTGCAGCTTTTGGTGAACTAGTTCGTACTTAATTATAATGATTCAAATTTTATGCGAGCTTATCGCCTATTACCTACTGGCATTGTGCGTTTAGTAAAGACTAAAGAGTAGAGTAGAGTATCTTATGATTTGGTTTATTAAGTACCTACTACCTACCTATAAATGGCTAAATATAGTACAAACCATCATCGAATAGCAATAATAAAACAATGTTATAATAATTCCTAATGATTTAGATTCAGTATTAATAATATTATACATTTATTATAGTTATTACTATATTATATTCTCAGCTACAATTTATATTTTATAATTATAACATGGCCGTCTATAATATACCTATGTAAATATAAGAAAAAATACACATTTTGAAACTGTATGTTTTACATTTTTGGGAAGGCAAATTCATAATTTTCAGAAAATGTTGATGATTTTTTTTTTGATATTTTGTTTTTAACAGTATAAAATTGCTTAGAAGTACAGCTCGGGGGTGTGGCCCCTAAGGCCCCGCCCTCTGAAGCCGCCTTTGGTTGTAGCCTGTAGGTATGACTGCAAATCTGCGAGAGTCACTATACATCCTTCTAAATCGGTATAATATTATATTCTAATTTCTAATATGTGTTCGTATTTGCCGCTATTATTATAGATAAAAGATAACCATCTTCCACCTGCACCAACGTCGAAACCTAAAAATCCCATCCACTCGTTCATCAATAAATCGTCGCCCCACTCTTTTTATTTTCGAAGATTCATGATTACACCAAAACAAAATCTATCCATCTGTTATCATTATTATTTTGATTAAATGAAATTGCGAAATATC
The DNA here is from genome assembly GCF_005508785.2 of Acyrthosiphon pisum. NCBI lineage: Eukaryota > Metazoa > Arthropoda > Insecta > Hemiptera > Aphididae > Acyrthosiphon > Acyrthosiphon pisum. Next base: position 165,781,708 of record NC_042494.1, on the reverse strand, counting down.
ATCCACATAGGTGTTTTTTACAATTTCGCGTTATTTAACGTTCGCCAATTAATGCCAATACGCCTCTTAACCCCAGCGGACAACACTTTTTAGTTATTACTCGCCTTTGAATCTTCGGACACGAATTCATTTTCTTATCATCTTATCAATAAATATTGAATAATAATTAAAATATGTTGTACTTTTAAAATAATATTAATATGTTTTATATGTTTTAATGATTTAATATTCCGTCAACAAATATAATATAACTCTACTTTATTATTATAATACCCATCTTTATCCACCTACCATTCATTTGATCATCACGTCACGAGTCAGAAATGTCTTGGTGGTTCTCAAAAATAAAATGTAAGTTGGATTCGCCTACTTGATTACCAAGGCTTGATTTCAAATTAAAATTCTATCAATTTTATTTAATTTTCATCCTGTTAATTTCTTCTTTACCTAACCAATCTGTTTCTCCACTAAAATCGTCATTCATTCATTGATTTTCTGATTTTTTTTTTCAAATACCTATTTGGTTTGGTGGAATGTCTTAAAATGCCTGTGACTCAGTAAAATCAATTGCTCATATAATATATTTTCTTTTACTATAGATTTCCATATGGGTTGAATAAAATAAGATAATGTTCTTGTTTGTCCAAAAATTCAATGTTGTAAAAAATACAATCGGGCATTGTTGATAACTTATATTTAAGTTCATAGCTTCTAATATTACCTACTTACTTACCTAATATATTTCTAAATATCCAAATACTAGTGAATATTTTTATTAATGGCCTTTACTGCAAGATTTCCTTGATGATTCTATTTGTCATTAAATGTTATTTATGGTTTGATTGGAAAAGTTTTATTTTTATGAATAAATTGATAATTAGTGGTGGGCACTTATCTATATCAAGAAACTTTCCATCAAGTCACATCCTCTTACATTCTCTTCATCCTCTTCGCTTAAATTGTCAATTATTTTAAAAACACCATAAATATCCTATTTAATGGTATATTTCTTAATATTAATAAAGTAATTCATATAAATATAATTAGCCAAATTTAACGATTTTTTGAGTTATCCAATGACAATACAATTATAGGAAATTCTATACATCGAGAAAATTGTTGAGGTATTAACAATTTCAAGTTAACCAAGTTTGACTGAATATTTATGTAATTATTATATAATAAAAAATTTGTTTGACGTTTCTTATTTTAAAACATTTAATGCATCATTCAATCAGTTCATAATTGTTTTCACTTACCTTTTTTAATTAAAATTATAGCTGCTTCTTTGTCCTTTAATTAATTATGTTAAATAACACACTATTACTAAATTAATAAATAACTAAAAGCTTAAAGCAATAAAAAAAAAAAATCAATTTTATATACATTATGGTTATCTTTCACATCAACAATCATAAATACTAATAAAATATTATGTTTCGATTTAATTGTTATTACATCTTCATTTTCTTCTAAATTTGTAATCAAGAAGGAACTAGTTAAATGTCAAATAGATATCTGTAAATATTTGTACCATAATCAATGCAATTTATTCTTTTCATTATTATTTACTAATTAAAAATACGCATTGGCAAAGAAGTCATTGACGTGCGCGTACTATTCTATAATTGTTGTAGGTATTATTATTTACATCAATTTACAATTTTTTCTATTTAGTATTTCTTAAAAATATTAATTATTTCTGAATGTCTTAGAAACTTTTCTCCAATTTTTATCATTTTTTATTAACTAATATTTTAAGTACCTACCTATCTATAATTATTAAATATTTTTCTTGTTTTTATCCATTTGGTATCATTATTTTTTAATCTTTTATTGACCTTCTATATTTCTATATAAATAATTTATTATCAAATAAAACACAAACATGTTTATATATATAATAGGTGAATAGACTATTGACAAGATTTTAGTTGCTAAAGAAGATATCAAATGATTTAGTGTCCCATATGTTTGCTTATTACGGTATTATTTGATTTATTGCAACATACTGTATGTCTTCAAAATAAAAATAGTCATACAATGACTAAATATTATAGAACTTATTACTACTTAACACTAATCTAATTAGTTATGAATGGGTGGACTACTTGCAAAATGTGAAATTAGAAGATGATATATTAATATTATGGCCCTTGTCATCGTAATAGTTAATAGATTTATACACTAGTATATTAACACAA
>NC_042494.1:165764094-165778075 GCF_005508785.2 Acyrthosiphon pisum | reverse complement strand
TTCATAGTGCACTTACTACTGAATAACACTTAAAATTGACACATAATACAACTTTCTATATATTTTTACAATCATAGGTCAAAAAATTAACTGAAAGAAATGTGGGAATAAGTTCGGACGATGATATGATAGACATTACAACATCAGGAACAATGACTGAACGTACTTTAAATCAGAGATCACCTATAAATTTACCAGGTAATATAATTATATTTAGTATAATCAGTGCTTGAATTGGAGGGGACATGGGACAAAAACCCTTCCTTTTATAAAAATATTTTAACGTATACCTTAAACAGTCCTAATTTATAAGAAATTTAAATGTTCAAGTACTCAACTTATTATATTTTTGCATTGCCCTTCTATTTTTTTCTAATTCAAGCACTGAAAAGGAATTACTAATTAGTCATTATATCATGTATCTATATAAAGCGGCGAGTGATGAAAATAGAAATAGATCCCCTCATGACTTTTTTTAAATATTTATAATAATATAAATTACAAATTACATTTTTTATAATCAAATAGTGAAAATAAAAAAACAACCACACCCCGGCCCCTCTCTTGAAAAAATCATTTTGTCATCACTGTTTATACAACAATACAGGAAATGCTACTGATTTAAAATAATGAAATCACTTAATGAGATATTTCCTTATCATATTAAATAAGTTTTTGTTCTTGTAAATGCTGTAGGTATATTTAGCGTTGTTGACCATACTGAAGAAAAGCTTTCAGTAAACTTTTTAATTTTATTGGCCCATAATATTTTATAAAAACATTATTAGTAACCTAGCTATTATTACCTATACATAAGAAGAACGCTAATCATAAATTAATAAATAAATAAACTGTATTAGGTAGTATGAATGACAATAATTTACTTTAATCTTTCTTCTACACCCAATATATTATATGTGCATTGTACTTAGTGGCAAAAAAGACATAGGTAACATCATTTGATGAAAGATGAAGATTTTACCCAATAGTACTGTAACTAAAATAGCACTTAATGATTTTTAACTTTGGTATGTAGAAACAACTTTTATAATTTATTATTCACTTAATTACTTAATAGTTTTATACAGTATATAAAACATGTTTATTTAATTCCATATTATATACATTATAGTATGTGGTATTATTTAAATATAAATATCAAAGAGGTTTTTTTAATTAATTATATCATAATTAATTTCATATTTTCATATTTTTGTGAATAGTGAAAGTATTTTTAATAAGTATTGTATTAGTTAATACTTTGTTATTACAACTTCTAAGCTTCCTTTTAATGTTTATTTAATTAGTATCATATTACAAATTATATTATTTGCATTTAGTTAAACTAACCTTTTCATAAAAATGTAATAGTTTGTATAAAATTTGCTAATAGCTAATCGCTAATTTTTTTTTAAATACAATAATATGATAATGTAATATAACATTTTATTATTATTTTTAAATCCATTATTTTTAAATGTAGGTAAGCAAAGAAAAAAAAATCAAAATATTTTACTTACTTGATATTTTGTTATCTAAAGTTTTGAATTTATTGATTTAAAATATAAGGTCAGGTTTCATTATGGAAGTATTTAATTTACATTTTACAGCAGTGTTTTTATTTATAAGCAATGATAAATTTGTATTTATACATAAATAATAATGATAAATATTTAGCTTTTAATGAAACAGACATACTTAAATAAAATTTGAAAGTCAATCATATCTAAATAATTATATCTTTAGCTTAACAATTATTTCATATAAAAAAATTGTATTTTGATTCAAACATAATATTTTTTATTGATATAAATGTGCTTACTGTAATTAATAATAAGACTTATGCACATAGTTTTAAACATATATGTTTTTGTTTTATGTTAAAATATTATAACAATTGAAGGTATTGACGTCATTTTTGCGGGAACAATAAATTTTGGTGAGTTGTGTCTTATGTGTTATGAGTTATGAGTATTATTACATTATTTTTTGTTTTTTTTATTGAACTTATAGTTTGTTGGCTTATAGAACTATTAGAACTTTCTGGTTTCAGCGATTACACTTTTAGATTTTTGTTTTGTATATATTAAGCTTAGAACCTAAGTTCAATATTAGAGCTTAAAATTGTATTGTTATAAACAAAAACAATATAGTAAGTCATACAATATTTACTTGTTTATAACTTGTAGGCTATTTTTGAGAATTATAGTCTGTGTATGATTAATGATTATAACCATTTGTTGTAACTTGTAATACTAAATAAGTAACTAATGATAAACATTTAATTATTTCTTTTTTTCTAGGGTGGAACATAATTATTTGTCTAGTAACAACAATAAATTTTTAAATAAATAAATATAATCCATGAATATTTAACATAATATACATTGCATTGGTAGTGTTATATTTTTAATTATTTAAATAACTATTTAGTTGCCTTGGGTCGAAACTATTTAAAATTTATTACATTTTCATAGTTATATTATGAAATAACACCATATAAAAACAGATTAATGCTTACAAGTCTTATTGAATTCCTAACTTATTTTGGTTAAAACTTAATTAATAGAATATTATGTTTTTACTTTTTTAGTTTTGCTATTTTGATTTAACAAATATAAATTTCCGAATTAATTATTAATTAGTTAATTAGTCTTATTATTTATCATTGTTTGTGAGTAAAGTTGAGTATAATATTTGATGCAATAGGTAGGTACATTTAATAGAATTGTTTGTTATATAATAATAACTTGATAATAATACTACTATAATAATACTAATTGGGTTTTATTACAAAAATAGCATTTATTATTCAAATATTCTAATTTAACTAATTTGCATTATCACAATTCACAAGTAAGTGAGTAACGCAAATGCACAGATTATGTTATTTTTAAATTTTACCATGCTTCATAAGTTAGTCATTGCACAAGCAATCGCTTAACTTAAATTTAACACGTAACTAATAACTATAAAAAAATAGAATTTATGATTATTATTAGATAATAAAATTAATATATTAAGTAAAACATGTGTAGTTATTCAAAATGTAGAACAATACTTAAATTATATTCAGAGTATCGTAAGACAACTTCTCTAGGAGGTAAGGCAGATTTCTTTTACAATTAGAAAAATTGATTTAGTAAAAGTGTTAATTTTTATGGTTGCTTTATTCCCTTGCCTATTGTTTTTATATCATAAAATTAAGAAATCACATTTTGTTCAATATACAACAATTATAACAATGTGCTCTTAAATTCAATTTGTACATGACCTCCTTCTAATTGTGGTAAAGTTTACAACATGTTTTATTTTCTGTTTATATTTTGTTATTTTATTTGTTATCAAACAAATATTTATAGGTTCTGGAGAAACTGAGGATATTCCTGGAATTGGTCAGTATGAAGATTTTCATACAATTGATTGGCAGCGAGACATTGCAAGAGATCGGATGCGACATAGATATATACTAAAACGCAAACAAAATTCATTTATTGATCTAGTACGATAATATTTTAATTTACTTGTAAACTAAGTATAAATAAATATTTTAAAATGTAATCAGATAAAATCAGCTCACGATGCATGGTCTGGCTGGCTTTGTGTACTGTTGGTGGGACTTGTGACTGGAACTGTTGCAGCAATAATTGATATTGGAACCTCATGGATGTCAGATCTAAAATTTGGTATTTGTCCTCAAGCATTTTGGTTAAACATGGAACAATGTTGTTGGTCGTCAAATGAAACTTCATTCGAGCTAGATAAAGGAAACTGCTCACAAGTAAATATTTCAATTGTATTTAATTGATAGTCAAATTATACATATTTTATAAGTTATGACTAAGGTTTGGATTTGAAAGAAAATGCCCTTTTTTTTTTTTTAATAACAATAGAAAAATAATCCTTTAATTAAAATGTGTTTCATTTAATTTCTTAGTAATGAATGAACATTTTTTACGCTTTTTTTGCCTTTTTACCAATAAATGCATTTTTTCTCTTTTTTAATATGTATGTGTTTAAATATCAACTGATAGTTTTCTATACATATCAACGGAACAGATCGATATTAGCTTGTGAATACGACAAATTGTTAATGTTAAATTTAAAATTAGTTTTAATGGGATTTATTATCGGCAACACCAATAAAGTTAATTTTTTTTTTAATACAAACTAATTAAATCAACTGAAGTCTATTTAATTTTTAGTACATTTTTTTAGTTGCTCTTGTATAAAAATAAATGCTTTTTTTGCCTTTTTTTGTAAGTATATTGCCTTCATTCCAAACCCTACTTATAACCTAATTTATAAATCCAGTATACTTTATTTTCTAGCACAAAATAGTATTAAAAAATGTTAAAATATTAATAAAAATTGTATTTATTTCAGTGGTTTTATTGGTCCGAAATAATGACTTCTTCAAACTATGGACCTTTTGCCTACATTGTATCATATTTATTTTACATTGCTTGGGCATTACTATTTGCAGCCCTTGCTGCTGGTTTAGTCAGAATGTTTGCCCCCTATGCATGTGGATCAGGTGTCCCAGAGGTGATGTTCATTTCTTATTTTTTTTTTAATATATCCCTAGGATAACTTGAATATTATCGCCATACTCATGATTTGGTAATAGATATAAAAGTATATATTAACACGTTAAGTGCCATGCAGCCACCGGCGGTCATTTGTAAATCTCAAATGTTTTGCTTTTGCGACTGTCGGCGACTATAATTAATCATAACTACCACACCACATGACCACTGGTGGCCGTAAATGAATATGGTTTTATATTATTAACTTTTCCGTGGCACTACAATAAAGCACCAAAAAAGCGCTGTGGCATAGCGCAAATCATTACAAATTTTTTTGAATTAATAAATATATTTTTAAACTTTTTTTAAAAATAAATTGTATAATATACAAATTTGGAATGACACTGAAAATATACTTGGCGTACAGATGATGTATAATCGTGTGACTGCCGGCGGCCACATGGCACTTAACGTGTTAATTAGAACCAATGTTTGACAAACGATTAACCAATGATTAAAGTTTATAATGTACAAACTATATTTATTGAAATGTATTAATATTAAATTATATATGTAACATTTATAAATTTTAATCATTGACTAATCATACATTTTTTACCCAATACTGGGTAGAACATATTTATGGAACTTACATGCGGTTTTACAGATAAAAACAATTTTAAGTGGCTTTATAATTAGAGGGTACTTAGGAAAGTGGACTCTACTGATAAAATCTGTTGGAATAATGATGTGTGTTTCGGCTGGTCTCAGTTTGGGTAAAGAAGGACCTATGGTACATATAGCTTCATGTATTGGTAAGTAGAATTTTTATAATCAATACAAATATTAAAATATATTATTTTATGGATACTGTTTTAGGTAATATTTTATCATATTTATTTCCTAAGTATGGCCGAAATGAAGCTAAAAAGAGAGAAATATTATCAGCAGCAGCAGCCGCTGGGGTTTCTGTTGCTTTTGGGGCTCCAATTGGTGGAGTCCTTTTTAGTTTAGAAGAGGTATTTCATTTAAGTTTTGAAATTAAAACTGAATTAACCCTTTGTTTATTGCGCAAGGAACATATTATTATATTTTATAATACAGATACTAATGGTTGCCCAATTTTCTCATATCTCTGGTAGATAAGTAAGATATTAGATGACAAACCTTATTCATTTTTATCTTTGAGTTAGGACTTATATCCCAGTATACTCGCACTAAAGCCGATTAGGATAGATATGTTCCCTGGGAGATTAACTGTATAACTTAGTGCCAAGATCAAAAACATGTTTTGGGAAAAATTAATAAATATAAATATATTTCTTTATCTTAATCAATTATATCTGAAAATTAATTTATTATGTATTTAAACATATATAATTTGTTAAGCAGTGATTTTAAAGTTTTTTTACACTTATGATTTTATAATTTTTTCCTAAAATTTTCTAAAATTTGTTTTCCATTAGTATAAATATTAATGATAATACTTTTTTAACAGTAAATATGATATACATTGACTGATAATAATAATGAAAAACAATTTAAAAATATTATGAATGGTTAAGAACTATAAATAGTATTGCAGTTCAATAATTGTACCCCATGCGACAACTGATATCACAAAATATTGTTCAACTAACAAAGGGTTAAAGTAACAAACTTTTTTAAATATATATATATATTTTTTTTTAAGGTTAGCTATTATTTTCCATTGAAAACTTTATGGCGTTCATTCTTTTGTGCTCTCGTTGCTGCATTTGTGCTTAGTTCAATCAATCCATTTGGCAACGAACATTCTGTAATGTTCTATGTGGAATATCACAGGCCATGGATGTTTTTTGAACTTATACCATTTATTGGATTGGGAATTATTGGAGTAATTAAGTTTATATTTATATTTAATTTTGCAATAACTTTTATACAATTATTGAATTTAGGGCGTGATTGCAACAGTTTTTATCAAATGCAATATTAAATGGTGTCGTTTTCGTAAAACCTCCATTCTTGGACAATATCCAGTCATGGAAGTATTATTACTCACAGCTGTAACAGCAATACTCTCGTATCCCAATCCATATACACGTATGGGAACAAGTCAATTAATTTATCTTCTTTTTAGCCAATGTGATGTATCTAGTAATGATGGTTTGTGGTGAGAGTTGATATTATATGACATTAATTTTTTAAATTTTTAAATTTTTAAAATGTGGTGTTATAATGTTTAGCGATTATACAAACGACAAAGCAAATGTAGCTGGACCCGGGGTATACACAGCTATGTTACTTCTGTCAATGGCATTTGTATTGAAATTAGTCACTACAATTTTTACATTTGGTATAAAGGTATAAAAATTAACAACATTTAATGTTATTGTAATGTTATATGTATATTGTGTTACTATGTTTTACAGGTACCTTGTGGTCTGTTCATCCCAAGTTTGGCTATGGGCGGTATCACTGGCCGCATTGTTGGTATTTTGATGCAACAATTAGCTGCTAAACATCCCCATTTATGGTTTTTTGACAATAGTTGTGGATTACCTGGCCAAGAAGGCTGTATTACTCCTGGCTTGTATGCCATGGTAGGCGCTGCTGCTGTTCTAGGAGGAGTAACCCGAATGACTGGTAACAATATTATATTACTCAATGTTAACCATTGAGTATCATAAATTTCAATTAAAGTTACATAGTACAAACAATAAATACACTTTGTTAAATTAATTTTTTTAGTTTCGTTGGTAGTCATTATGTTTGAATTGACCGGTGGTGTGAGATACATAGTTCCGTTGATGGCAGCTGTCATGGCTAGCAAATGGGTTGGTGATGCACTGGGCAAAGAAGGAATGTATGATGCTCATATTCAATTAAATGGTTATCCATTTTTGGACAGCAAAGAAGATATTGTTCACACAGCCTTGGCCGCTGATGTTATGCAGCCACGGTTAGTATTACAATTTTACTATCAATATTAAAGTAGAAATCTAATTTTGAAGAAAATGTACTTACAATAATTTAATAATATTTGTACAAACAACAAATGTAATATATAATTATTTTAATTAAATGTAGTCGAGCCGAGAATTTGAACGTTCTCACTCAGTCTTCAATGTCATTAGAAGATACCGAAATATTATTAAAAGACACTGAACATAATGGATTTCCGGTTGTGGTTTCACGAGAATCTCAATATCTTGTTGGATATGTGTTACGAAGAGATTTGCAATTGGCATTAGGTAAGTTTCAACTTATTAATTTATATTATGTGTTTTATAAATAATAATTATAAAAATAATTTCAGAAAATGCAAAACGAACCATTGATGGACTATTACCTGAATCTTTAGTTCTATTTACCGACATAACCCAACAAGTAATGCCGCCACCCTTAAAATTAAAAAAAATTCTGGATATGGCCCCAATTACAATTACTGATCAAACACCTATGGAGACTGTGGTTGATATGTTCAGAAAATTAGGACTTCGACAAACATTGGTTACACACAATGGGTTTGTAGTTTGATATTTATCAATATTTTTTTTAAAATTTTTATCAACAATTTTTTGAATCTTGTATTGATTTTCCAGGAGACTTTTGGGAGTAATAACAAAGAAAGATATTTTACGTTACATTAAACAGGTTGATAATGAAGATCCCAGTTCTGTACTCTTCCATTGATGGTCGTTATTCAACCATATGGATTTTATATCCATTATTTAGCTCAATTTTCATATTTTTGTTTATATATTTTAATAATTTTTTTTTTCAAAGTTTTGTTTTAGAAACTTAATTTTAAAAATATTATCATAGTAGTTTCCTAGATATTTAATTTAGTAAATATTTTGGGAAAGGTTAATTGTGAATAATAGTTTACTCAAAAATTAAATACTATATAAAAATAACTATGTAATCGACTATAAACATTGTAAGATACATTTTGAATTTATGGGTTTGCTCGTAGGTTGTAATCAGTAACAACCAAAAATATATTATTAAAAATTAATAATATTATATTTTTTTTTGTTAATAATATAATGATTGACTTAAATTCATTGAGAAAAATCTCTTTACTTAATTAATGGCCATTCTTACAATGTCTGGTTTAAGTTAACAAACACTTAACCAGACATTGTAAGAACGGCCCTTAGGGCCAGTTGCACCGTCTCTGGTTAAGGTTAACCGGAGTTTAATCGGCCGAATTTGCCCGGTTAAATCTCTGTTATCAGTTGATTAAGCTTAATGGAAGTTTAACCGTAGACGGTGCAACTGGCCCTTAGTCTGTTAGTGTGTATATATTCTATTATAATACTTATCAGTTTATAACAATTATTGTAATTTTGTATTTCCCTTAAACATTTGATTTAATCTTTTAATTTTGTACCTCTTCATAAAATAAATGACTAATCCATAGCCTGTTCAATTATTACACTAATGCAGGGTTGCATAAAAAGTATATTCATTTAATGGTTCAATATAATTTAATGAGCCACTAAGTCATGTTTAAGGGATCATTAGCTCACTATTGATTCATTAAATGTTTAATGATTGTTCATGCAACTCGACATATACTTGGGGTGCCATTTAAAACTATCTATAATATTATAATATATTACTTTTATTATCATAAAACAATAATCTATTTTACTCTTCAATTTTCATATTAATACTACTACTAAATACTAATAACAAAATAAAGCTAAAAAAAAATATGGAAAACTATTAAGTATAAATTCTAGCCTAACCTAACCTAACCGGCCAGGAAATTGCATATTGCCTAAATATTGCGCCTTATTAAGACACTCGAGCAGACCCCTTAAGGCACTCTACTTGAGAGCGCTAGTATCGTTTTTTTAATTTTCCGGATTTTTACGGTCCGGGATATTATGGTCCGCGCATTTTTATTTTCCGGATTTTTACGGTCCGGGATATAATGGCCCGCACATTTTTATTTTCCGGACTTTTGCGGTCCGTTCGATTATTTTCCGGGATCTTACATGCGTCCAATAAAATATATATGTACTAATAGACTATTGTATAATAATTATAATTATAAATTGAGTTGAATTGTAATGTGGCCATGTGGGGCTTAAGTATATATTATATCGAGCAAACCCTTGAGTTGGTTAAATGTAATTTAATCATATTAATATACATTTTTTTTTATAAATTATTGCTGGTAGCTAATTAGAAAATTATCTTGTTCCATTGTACAATATATTTAACCTTGATTTTTGTAAATTCTGTTATTCACTATTTCTAGATTGTTAATTAAATTTTGATTATACTATAGAGTAATGAGTATAGACTATTGAGCAGTGGTCTTCAACCAGTTCAACCGGCGGGTCACGTGTGCTACAAAATTTACTCGCTATATACTTTTAATTTTTTAAAAAAAAACATACAGTAAAATTGTATTTCATTCAACTGTACAAAGCGAATAAAGTGTATATAATCGTAATAATAAATTAACATGTTTACTGCGGATGACACCAGATGGTGTAATTTAAAATGTTCGCATATGCTGATTGCCGAATGACACCAATTATTAGGGGCATGTACCTTGTTATAAAATACATTACAATTTGGTTAGCGGTACAACTTAAATATTCGTTTTTTGTAAGCGTCTCATTGTTTCATAAGTACATACAAGTCAAATTAATATTTTAATTTTTCAATTTTTTAGTATCACAATAATTACAAATATGATACACACACAGCTAATGTTAATTAAAAATTGGTGCATTTTTATTACAATATTTATCAATCAGCTTTTATATTTTGTACAATCTAGGGAAATGTCTTCTCTAAATCATGATTTTTTTGAAACTTGTCTCAAAAATTATATAGTAAATAAAATGGGTTGTAAGTCAATTAATAAGGTTAAAGACCACTGCTATAGAGGTAGCTCTTAGTAACTTAAACCCTTGATAACTTGAAATTTTTGATATTTTGATATAAAAACAATTCCTTTCATTAAAACTGTGAACTTAAAATCTCAACCATACAAACAATTATTTTTAATTAAATACTATTTTATTTATCCATTTGTATATTAATAACTAATTATATTTTAAATACTAGATACATCACGTCATCTATTGACTATTATCTAAGCTTATGGCTTATGTAATTATCTTTGATATACCTACCTAATATAATATAGTTAAAATAATAAAATATATTGCCATAATCTCTTTTAGATGTGATAATTCTTGTTCTTTAAATAAATATGTATTTGCTGTTCCATCTACATAATTTTTTATGGTTTTTTTTTTTAAATTTTGTTTTAAAATATAAACAATAGAATGAATTCCATTTGATATTTCTTTTAAAACATTATTGTTATCAATGTTATATTTTATAACTTTTATTAAATAAAGATAATTATTTCCAAGTTTTAGTAGGTACACCTACTACAGTACTACCTACCTACTTAGGTATAAAATATATTACCATATAGGTATTATGTTTATTATAATAAATGTTATATTTTGTATGTTAACAGTGTACATATTGTCGTATTATAAAACAATGTGAATATCATTGTGTTATGTATGCATTATATTCATTATTAAGTAACTATTATTAAGTTATATAAAAATATAACATATAAAATATGACTTATCTTGATTTTTACCATGTTAATTTTAATCTCTCCATAGATAATATTAAACAATAATTATAATTATCACGACCATACTATAGTTTTGTTATGACTAAGTTTGTTCCACAAACTAGTCGCCATACTACAAGATATAAATAATCATATAGATGTAGACTATAGAAAAAAAATACATATAAGTTACATAACCTAACCTAACCTACAGCATCTTTGTCAATTGTCGGTGACTGAGCATAATCATTGATTAATTTCATCATCGGGTGGATTGTTTTAATAATGTATTATGCTTATTTATTTCTAAAGATAATTTTTTTATATTCCTTCCAATTAGTAATTTATTATTTTATTAGTAGGTAATATGGAAGGTTGAAGTTGAACTAATTATTGACAAAATCATTGCATAGGTATATTAATTACCAATTGGATATTATAATATTATTGTCATTAACGTTTACATGTCAATAGGTATACCGAAACGCTGTAAAAATGTAGTCAGAGTGGTGAAAAAATATCGGTTCTTACTTCTTGGTATAAACTATAAACTGCTTAAAATTGGATAAAGACATTTTGAAATTTTTAAGTACCTAATAGCGAAAAGTTTGATGGTTGATATTTTTTCAAACTACAGCAAAATAAATAAAATCGTTTTTCACCATATTAAATTGAACTTATGCTAATAAAAAAGACAAACGACTTAAAAATGTTAAAATATTTTTTTATTTTCATAATGACTCGATCTTCAAATTTCCGGGGGAATTCAGAGGTCTTTGAGTGGGATGCTTGTCGTATAGTGTAATGCCGTGGATACTGTACATCGCTTTCTTTAACACTTGTCTTCTACCGTGCTTTGGTACCACGCTGGGACCCATTTTATTAATGTTCCATCCGTATTTATAGTTGTATGTCGGACACACCCTGTACTTTACGTCCGGTGAAAATCTGTTTCTCGTTTTCAAATAACGATACCGGCCTTCTTCGTTCCTGCTTATGCCTGCATAATAATACGTTTAGGACCTACATCATTATATCGTAGGTAGGTATACAAATTATGATAGTTTACCAATTATTGTAATATATTATCACATTGATTTTACAGTTTTACACATTAAAATATGGAAGTACCTACATATAAAAAATAATTACTAAGCCGATGCATATAACGCTCATTATTATTATTATTATTCATATTAGGTAGATTATAGACAGTACGAATGACGACCGACAGGCAGGGCTTTGCACCCGACTAGTCTATAGTCCCAAGGGGGGAGGCCAAATAGGGACAGCCTCCCCTGGTCTGGGTCGATTATCATAATCGATTATTGATGATTTTAATTCCCTAAAATTTCTAAATAGTGCACTTAATTGTTTTTATTTTTAATATAAAAGATATAAATTTAGTGGAAGTTTTAATATGCATTTTAAACTTTTAAAGGATTGTAAAAAATTTAACAGATAAAACTGATTGTTTTAGACTTCTTTAATCTGAAAATAAATTATTCCATTTTTTTTTTTATAGATTTAGATAAAATATTTATTATAAGAATAGTTTCAAAGCATGTGCAAATTTTAAAGTTAAATTTTAAATTTGAATTTAAAAAAAAATTCTAAAATGCAAAAAATGATATTAAAATTTAAAATCGTCAACAAATTAAAATTCTTATTCTTATGCATGTTATAAAACAAGTATCACGTAACTAGATTCGGAAAAAAATGCCAATTCCATCGAAATCCCAACCTCAATCATTACCTATATAACATAAAATATTATAGCAAAATAAATATTTTTAAAATTAAAAATTACATTTTTTTTATTTTACAGAGTGATTTTTATTACACCCGGTTATGAACGTCTGAACTAAGAACGTTGCCTTTATAGATTTATGACATGTAGTGGTGGGGCCTAGTGCAATACTGCCGTGTCAATCAAGTTTTTACTTATTTAATAAAAAAAATTGAATGTTCATATAGTGGCATAACTACAATAGTTTCAACTTTTCAAGATTGTAGGGGCGGATTGGCCTATCGAGAAATCGGGAAACTTCCCGATGGGCCGGTTCTTGTGAGGGCCGGCAGGGCCGGTATAATTATTATAATATATTTACAAAAACAAATTATATTTTTATAATTTAAGCATAATATATATTAAGAAAATCAAATACCTACGAAGGTATTATGTTTAATATCTTAAACTATTGCAATTCATAGAAGGAATTTCGGTATTTACACTATTTTCCCTCCAATTCATGCTAATGTATTATTTAGAAATCTGTGGTATTGGTATTTTATTATTTATTTTTTATATTGTATGGTAGAATTCAGTTAGTTGCGTGATAATATTGATAACCTTATTTTATCATTATTTATGTGTATTTTGATTTTTAACTTTTTTACACAAACGAGTTACCGAGTTAGTTACAATACTTACAAACGTGTGTTTATTGTAAAAAATTAATTGAACTGTGCAATTTAAATAATGTGTGAAGCTGGTAAAAACGAAAGAAGGGTGCTGAAAAGGTATACGAGAAAAAAATAAATAACTGTTGGGAAATATTTACGTGGAACATTGTTTTAGATTTTCAATCCTAAGCTATAAAAGTCGAACATTTTATAAATTTTGTCATAATTTGAACTTTAAATGCATGTGCGCCTATGTATTTTTAATATTTTTCAATTGCTATTGTAACAATATATCATGAGCCTTGTATTAAATTTTCACGCTTTTTGGCCTAACCAATAACATTTTATTTTTATTTATAGAAAAAAAAACTAAAAAAATTAAAATTTTAAATGTTCCGTAAACAGCTCAAAAAGAGTCAAATTATTTTCAAAATTT
>NC_042494.1:165700984-165763077 GCF_005508785.2 Acyrthosiphon pisum | reverse complement strand
TGTTCAATAATCAATATAAAAATCTCAAACAAATTTAGCAGTTGGCCATCTATTCTGTATAACAATCGATGTTTCTTATCAAAATTATGATAACTAGGGTAACTTTTTGGAAAAAAAAATTAAATGTGTTTTTGATAACAGATTGTGAATAAAAATCATACACTTACTTTTTTATTCGAGTACATAATTCTAATTATATGTTTGGCTATAGTTATTTTGATATACACCAAAAGCAGTGTAGTTTTTTTTGGTTCAGGTCTTAACACTCTAACTAGTCAGTATTTTTTCTAATACTTAAGTATTTACAAAAATATTGAAGGGGTACAAATGTAACAGTCACCTTCAGTGATACACTGTTGCACCTATTTTATTTTATTAATTTATTTAAATGTAACTGTTATATTTTATATGTTTTACAATAATATAAAAAAGTAAAAATCATGTATGTTACATCTGTCCCTAGTGCTGTTACAATTGTACCCTGTATCGGGTACAATTGTAACATATTTTTTTTCTTTCTATATTTATATCTATTCAAAATCATGTGGAAATAAAGATTCAATACACAGATATTTTGAAAAGTAACAACTTACTTTACTAATTGAATGTATAAACGATTCAAAAAATTTTGAATTTTAGCAGAAATAAATAATTTTATGAAAAATGTTACAATTGTACCCAGTCACCCCTACCTACCTACCTAACAATTAATTAAAAATAATACCGTAAGATTAAGTGGTATAACTATCTAGGTACGTAGGTACCTATAATTCATAGATCATTTTTACATTTCCTGTCTGTATGAAAGAAAACATTTCACCAACAATACTTTATCACTATATTAGAATAGTGAAACAAAAAATGTAAAAAGGAAAATATAGACTATAGGCTATATTTACCTATAGTCTATAGTCTACACATACCTATATGGTCTATATTCTATACCCAGGGGTTAAAGTGGGGAGGGCTGACGTTGGTTAAAAAGCGTCCCCTTTAACGAGATAGGATTTTATACATACAATTATTGAATTATATGATTTAATTATATGGAACTATTAAGGTTATATGGAGACATTAGTCTTCTCTGGAATTTTTTCCTACTTTAAGACTTGTCTATACCTACCTACCTCTCAAAATAATGGAAAATAAATATTATTAAAACCACAATAATTGTCTGGATAAATAGGTAGGTAAATGCTTTGTGCTAAAACAATAGCTCGATAAAAATATATTAGTAGCCAGGTAGGTTTTTTAATAATTAATGTATTATATAAAGGTAACGCAAATATATATCGCATATCATTCCTAGGTACCAGCTGGTGATCCATTTAGATTCTTACACTCTGCACTGTGCCGAAAAAATACATTTTTTTTAAACATTTCAAAACAACATTTTGAGGGGTGAATTATACACCTGTACCACTGTCAATTACTCCGCGAAAGTCCACTCATCGAAATTTCGAATGCTTTATGCATAGTATTATTAATTATTATAGCATTTTAATTAAATACTTGACCGAAATTTGATCTTAATAATATATTGAAATACTCCAAATAATATTCTGCTTCAGAAAGCAATTACAAAAGTATGCGGCGTCATTCAAAAATATAAAAAAACTTAAAAAATTATAACGATAAAAATTATAAATTTTTTCCAGAAATCTTTTTTTGAAATGATGTTAAATTATGTAAATAAAATATTTCCAAAATAGTTGAAACTTTTCGAAAATATTTAGTGTGGGCACCTATGCCACCTGTGTGTACCTATATGCAGGTCGCAGGTGGTATGTTAATTTACTACGATGAGTATAATTTATAATATCTCATACCGTTGTACAGTTGTTGTTCGATATCGAATGGTACGGGGTACATGTACGAAATGTCTGGTGCGGTCTCGTTCGGTTTTTCGAACCCTTTTGCCTTTATTTCCTTCTGGTACTCTTCTAGCTTGCCATTAATGTCTTTGATCAGGGTTTTCATTTCCCGTATCTCGTCGATGAGCTTGGTCGATTGCACCGAAACGGTTGGTTTTGGTTTATCTGTATTTTCGTTAGCCTCTTCGTAGTTCTTTATGAACCAGTTCATCTGCAATAGTTTGATTTTTTTTTCTACCTCTTGCATGTGCATTTGGTGCCTTAACTCGGCCATGGCCATTTTGAATTGCGGACAAAGGAATACTAATAAGAGCAGGAAATGGGGATAAATGAATAATCCGGTATCAATAGCGCGGTATATAAGTGAGTATAATAATATATGTAGGTATACAGTTTTCAAGTTTATTAAATTAGTGTAAATTAAAAATTGTTTGGATTAAAAGTAGTAGTTATTTTTCGTGTGAACGAACATATTATCGTGTGTGAACATAAAATAGAATAAATATTAAACATAGTTATATGGTTAGTTACCAAATTATTTTGTGAAAAAAAATGTATATTTTTCTATTATACACTAGCAACTTATTTATTTCAGTAAAAAACTATGTTTACTGTAGTTTAATAGACGTATATTTAAGACATTTATAATACTTTATCAAAGTTCATAATTATATATATATATATATAAGTTATTTTATACACATGTATACTGATACAGTAGTTTTAATACAATATTATAATATAAATAATATTATATATATTGTCATATATGATATATATAGTATGTTAAAAGTATATGGTAAACATTTATAGATATAACCTATAAAAACTAAAGTTAAGTCTTTAAATTGGTGTATTATAATATAGTTATTAAAACCGCCAACCGAATAAAAACTAACTGCTGTACCATCCATTTTGTAGGTTTACTTTCTAATACCATTACATGAACCATATCTCGGTCGTTTCTAATGTGTTCAAGTTCAACGGTTCAATCAAATTACTGGTCTAGTGGTTGTTTGTTTTTATTGCTCCCCCTAAAAAAATATTTAATATAGGTATTATGTTTAACAGAACGAAATACATACAGTGTAGATAAACAATAATAGGAGGTAGGTGTAATTAGTTTAGTACTTAAGATAGTAGGTATAATAACGAAGTCCAATTTGTACCTATGCCTATTTTATTTTTCTACAATTAAAAGACCCCATCATATTATATCGCTCAGTGCAGATAGTTTAATTCCAATTCAATTTCGTTTCATTAGGTTTTACGTACCTTAAATTACTTATAATTATTAATATTACAAATACATCTTAGCAGTAATACAAAAGTATAATTAAATTGGAAAAAAACATAATATTATTTAATATACCTATTGCAAAGTTTCAATCAAAATAGTAGAATCAGTAAGACACACAAAATTCTGTAGGTAAACGAAGTACCTATATATTATAATATTATGTATTAAAAGGACGTGATACCCGCATGTGTTGTCTCCGTCTTACAAGTGCATAACATAGCAAATTATACGCAAAGCAGAATACGTGTAGCTCCGTTAGCTTAAAAACTAGAGTGAATTGACCTCTTATAAAATCTAAAGGTAAGATTATTATCTAGACAACCTCATGGGCTTTTTATTATATTTTAATTTTTAAGCAAGCTATTAGTATTTTAAAATTGTACATTTTTTGTACATTTCAAAGTACTCATAACTCGTGTTAAAATTAAAATATACTAAAAATGCTTTTTATGAGGTTACCTAGATAATAATCTAATCTAATTTGCTATTTTATGCACTTGTAAGACGGAGACAACACATGCGGGTATCACGTCCTCTTAATATATTATTATTATATAAAATAGAATGAAATTTGTTTTTCTTAATTTTTTTTAAAATTCACCTTTACTTTGGTGTTACGAAACAAAAAATAATCGAAAATCCATTTCAAACATAACCCAGAAAACGGAATAAAGAATCCAAACATGTTTTGAAAATTAAAATCGGGCTTTTTATAGATACTGGGTGAATTTTTCTTCCGTTTATACCTAGGTCTAAATTCACGAAAAAACAAACCACTTTCAATAGCCTTAACTGGATTAATGAATTCAATGTTTAAGGTGATTCATCGCGAGTACCTATATATTTTGTTATAATATATTATACATATGTCATGCTCTAAAACAGTGGTTTTCAACCGGTGTGCCGCGAGCACCCTTGGAGTGTGCCGCGATAAATCTATTAATACCTAGTTTTATAATTTTCATCATATGCTTCACGTATTATAATTATATATTTCTATGAATTGGTGTGCCGCGAAAATTTTGTAAGAGATGAAGTGTGCCACAATGTGAAAAAGGTTGAAAACCACTGCTCTAAAATATAGGTACATTTTGCAGTACATTTTGTAGTACTATCATCAGTCATCACAATATTATGATAACCGCTAGTAGATAATATACCTATTATACTAATATATATTTAAGGTTTTAGGTTTTAAAAAATACAGAATACATTTTAAACTCAGGGACCCAATCGAATATAATATTTTATAGACATTCCAAATTAATTCTAAGTTGCACTATAGTATTAAGATTGTAGGTATATGTTATAGATGTATCATACATTTATACATAATATAATTAAATAGTATACCTAGTTAATATTATTAAATATATAGTAGCTAGGTAGGTAATCAAATTAACTATCAATACTCAACGGAAATATACCTATAATATATAATCTCAACTTAATTCTCATTCAATCCTAGATCGGATTAATCAGCCCAGATTGTGTGTGTATTTATATGTAATATGTTTATCATTAAATATGTTCAGGTAAATAATAAACTCGGAATAAATTGATCGTGAATAGTTGTTAATAATGTGTGAATTAAAGAAAACGAGAGCTTCGATCAAAGGTTTATATTACAATACACATATTTTATTATTGTTATGACAAGTTATCTATTGTTATTGGTTTTTAAATGAATGTAGGTACTATGTTTAATAACATATTAAATGTATTGATATATTTCAAACACATGACCTTGAATTTGACTGGTTTTTTTTTACCGCATAATATTAGGACTTGTAATCGAATACATTTAAATCGTTAACCTTCAATTTCCCAGTAAAACCAAATTGTTTTGAATCACAACTCCTTTTTTATAGTTGACTTGTTAAGTACTATCAAGTGTTTTTCTATCCAAACAATTGACTGTTTGAAATATGAGAGTGAGTTAAGTTTTCAACAAATCACATTAATTCGCATTAAAAATTGTTAACTCGTAGATAGTAAAAAATGAGATAAATACATACATATATAATAAATTGAAACATGAACAAACTCAATCAATCAATTATTAAGAATTTATGATATAAAAACACGTCCAAGTCAATATATTGTTTAAAACAATAATGTAATTTAAATTTTAACTCAGAAAAAGCTGTACAAAAAAATTTGTTTTGCTGCGCACTCAAAAAAATTGTAAACAATTATTATAATAATAAGTCCTTTACACCAATCAAATTTAATGTTTTGAGTTTGAAATATTTAGTGATACCTAGCTTTATTGTAAAACAAATAATTTTATATTAAAAGTATAACTATCTTAATATTTTAAACAAATACGTATTGTAAAAGGTTAATAATTTAGGTACCAAATGTCCTAATAACATTAATATCTAATCAAATATTTTAGATAACACTGTTGTCTGTTCGATTGATAATTCATAAAAAGTTAAAGTAAGTAAGTTAGGTACATCCACCTATTATAGGTACCTTTATATATTTCATATAAATATTATTCACTTATTAAAGGTAGATTAAGAATATTTTAAATTGTATGAAGGAAAAACATAAATATTGCTAAATTGCTTATCATATGTACCTAACGCTGTGTAACAAGTAGGTATATTACATTTCCTATAATACAATACAGTGAAACCTCTCCTAACGGACACCTATTATACACAGAGGATACCTCCAAATAGCTGACGTTTATTTGGAAACAAACTACACTTTCTACAGTCTGAAGTCAGAACCCTCTAAGTAGAGGACACTTCCGAATAGTGGTAAAAATGTTAGGACCGATCGTGAGATTGTCCGGTTTTTAGAGGTTTCACTGTATTATCAACCATCAATGCATATTTTGTTCTATGGTCATTTAACATCAGGTTATCGTTGTTTAACTAATTTTATAATATCATAGAACAGATGTTCAGTACGTCGAAGATCTTGTTCCAAATAAAATGTATAAGTTATTTAAATAATAAAAATTAATACGTAATTAAAATTAACAGAATTACTTTTCATAAAATAATAACAAAAATCATTAGAATAATTAACGTTAAAAATGATGAATACTAAAAATCTAAACTTATGTTCAATTTATTTGTATGTATATTAATTGTAATTATGTATATTATATAAGTTTAGTAGGCATCAATTAGTAAACAGTTATAAAAAAATGCCTTAACAATATAAAGTTGAAAAGTGATAACTTAAGATTGCAGTATTTAATGCGCTAAAAATGTAACAAAATTGCAACGAAAAATATGTAAAAGTTGAATGGAAAAAATCTTGTATAGTTCCAATAAATATTTTATTGTATTAATTTAAATTCAAGTTATAATGTTAGGTCAGTCACATAGCTATCAATATAAAAAAAAAAAAGGTTTTTATATAATATACCTACTCGAATGGATAAAATAGGGGTAGGTACCTATCTAACATAAAAAAAGTTAATACTGAATGTCTGAATAATGGCTCTACTCGAGATTTATTGTCTCACTTTCTCTTATAGTTTTCTTTGTGACATACGTTACTGTATTTTATTCTCTCATCATCTTACTTTAACTTCTTTAATCATCTCATTTTTCTGAACAACAGTATTACTATCAGAAACAACTGGTTATTAATATATATATAAAAAAATACAGTGATATAAACATATATATATATAATAGTATACAGGGGTGTCACGGTGACATAGTTATATTAATGTAGAACGGAAATTCAACCAACCAAACGTCCGAGTCAGATTTAGCCATTGCTATGGTTTTGCGAGAACGCCTCATAAATGGCAGTTGTATTGGCGTAAATTCCGGTGACTGAACCAATCACTGCCGTAAGTATGGTCACCATGTCAAAAAATGAACCGAAAAATGAACCTTTGTCTTTCGTCCGGAACGCCAAATTGGATAGTGCAGGGAAAATCATGGTGAGCGCAACGCAAGTTACAGAACCCACTAACGACATGAATAGGTCCAAGTGCGGCACTGTACTGGCAGCCAGGTCTAAAATGTATATATAAAAAAAATTATAAATTTACATTTAACTTGATTTTTTAAATGACGTGAGGACGTTTTAAGTAATACCACGACTATTATAATATTTATTATAAATTTAAAAAAAATGTACGGTCAATATTTAATTCAAAATACAAATGGTTACGATTCCTATACCTATAGTACCTACGCATGGTATAATAAATTATTATATTTAATACTATTAGGTTAGTTTAGCATAACCATGTTTGATGTTATATTGAAATCTAAAAAAAAAATTTAATCAAATTCAAGATATTATAGATAAAATATTTTTTTTTCCTTCATTGGTTAAGCATCAGTTGATGCTGTATAATTATGCAGATTACAGAGGTTATTAGCTTTAACAAGAGTATTAATTATTTACATTATGTTACATGTTTTTTGTACAATTTAATTTTTTTTAAATATAAAATTAGGTTTTGATAGTTTGAAAATGGACTAAGCAATTGCTTCGTACGGGTTGTCAGGGATGTTGAAGTCTTTCCTAGCTTCGTTGAAATTTGGGCAGTGGATGATGATGATGATATGTTTGATGTATATAAAATATATTATATAGTTTGGATAATATAGCTATATAATAGCAATAAAAGTGTAATGAGTAATAAGTGTAGGGCTAGAGATTTCATGCCCTTAATAACCTTTGAAATGTGCATTTATTTATGCCCTGAAAAAAATCACTAAATATACGCCCTTAAAATATGCACAACAACTTTAATATGCTCTTAAAATATGCCTATAAGGAACCGAACTATTTTGACTACGCTAAATATCAGAAAAATATTTTTATTGGTAATATTATTAATTTATGTTGTAAAAATATACATTAATCCATTTAATGTACGTTGTATTAAAATTAAATAAACAAATACAATCTATGAAAATCGTTGTTTATATTTTCAGTCTTTCGGTCTTTTTA
Organism: Acyrthosiphon pisum; assembly: GCF_005508785.2. Lineage (NCBI taxonomy): Eukaryota > Metazoa > Arthropoda > Insecta > Hemiptera > Aphididae > Acyrthosiphon > Acyrthosiphon pisum. The sequence continues at coordinate 165,754,956 of NC_042494.1, read as the reverse complement.
GGCTTGTTTGAAAAAAAAAAAATGAAAATTCCATTTATTAATTTTCTATTTATTTTTTTATAGTTCATTTAGTATATTTTACTTATTATCCAAATTAATAGTGGCATGGTATTGTGTAATTAAAATTGATAAAAGTATATCGGTGGACGGTGGTTCATAAATCATAATTTAAACTATAAATGGAGACAAGAAAAACACGACCCACACCAATTCTTTGAATATTATTTTACGTATACCAACAAACATTTTTTTACCAATTTAAAAAAAATTAGAGTATGATTAAAAATATATTATGTAAAATATGCAAAATATGCAAAATATGCAAAATATGTAAAATGTGTAAAAAAAAAAATTACTCTAGTCCCCTGGTATTATGAAACACATTTCTATGTCACTAAGCTATGTTTTAAGTGCATATTAAAAAAACATGCGACTTCTATATAAGTCCCTAGCCTAAGTAATAAGTAATATCCAATAATGATTTATATTTAGGTTACAACTGTTGTGGGTTGGTCAATTCGTTATTTTATAATAATAATTATTAATAACGTCAAATAGAAGTCCTGCATTAAATGAAAGTGATTAGGCAATGTGTTTGTTTAGTGTAGAGTATATTTTTTATGATAAGTGACCTAAATCACCTATTTTTTTAGTAACCAATAGGATGTGTAAACAAGTCGTATCTATTTCAAAAACAGTTCAATATATATGTTTTGGTATCACACTTTTATGAAATTAATTTAGCTTGTAAATTTAATTAAAATATTACAATAATTATTATTGTGTTAAGTTTAGGTATAGGCGTGAAATATAATACTCTAGAAACATAATATATAAAAGTATAAAACATGATACACCTACTAGCTCATATTTCAACGATCACAATATTTATTCAATTTTAGATGTTTAAGTGTTATAATTTCCCAAAATCGTAATATTATACATTTGTTATCGTATAATACGCCCAACTCTAACCTTTCAATAGTATAAAACATAACTGCGCCTACCTATACATAATCGTATTTATATTAAGAGTGAACAATTATTGACTGTTGTCAATATTAAAAATAATAATATATTACACATATTTACTTACAAGTTACAAGGCATATACATATCCGGATGCTATAATCCCATACTGCGGGATGGTTAAAAGGTCCGTAGATTTTTTCAAGGTCACTATAGACAATTACGGCTGCGGGGTAAAACTGAAGCGCATACGAACATGCTATACCCAATATCATCATGAGTATTACGAACTGTGTTAATCTGTTGGAAAAAAGGATACTAAATATTTACAACTGAATATATTATGACGATTTTATGTAGTTGTAAGGTCATAAATTCGTTGAAGTAGATATCTCAAACCTCGTGTATATGCCCCCTTACTTATCAACTATATAAACCGTCCGAGAAAAAAAAGACATTTAAAATAATTTAAAAAGTATAGATTATAATATGATTTAACATGATATATTATATTATAGGCTATTATACTATATATTATCATATTGATTTATCGACTCACTCGTGATCATATGGCAAATTCAATGTTAGACTGCTTTTCACGTCATCTCCCCATTTTGAATAGCCAGTCATACCCAAAGGCACGTTTAACATCATTACGGCCACCATACCAAAATTCAAGACTCCAAAACTCGATGTAAACTTTTTACTATCTTCTATCTCCGCGAAAAGAGGTAAAACCTGTATGGATGTACAAATTATGAAAATAATGAAAATAAATAAATGAAACTGTTTTAATTTTTAAGCTACCTAAGTGCATATTATATTATATTGTCATATATTTACTAACATTATGTTAGAACCAAAATACAACAATTATAACTATTATCATTATTATTAACTGTTTTTAATATATTAATATAAATTACGTCTAAAAAGTTTTATTATACCTATATAGTTCAAAATATAAATTAATATTTTTATAATATTATGTGTTTCAATACCCGGGTGTAGAAGAATTGCCTACCATATGCGCCGTTCCACAATGTATATTGTACTTTGTTATAACTTATAAGTCACTAATTAATATTATAATAACGACGCTGAATGCTGATAAATTATAATATCTGGCATGAAAGAACGAAGGATTAAAAATATATATTTTTTTTTTAAATGTACCTAATCCAAGCGTACCAACATATTTTGATGTTTTCTTCTTGTAATGTATAACATGAGTTCCTATCTAATAGTATCTTTTGTTAATACGTCCATAATATTATATTCATATGAAAGTTGCTTTTCGCGTCGTTACTCGCATCTCCTCCAAAACCATCGAATGGATTTAAATGTGGTTTTTTTCACTGGTCGGATAGCTCGACTTTCCGGCAAGGTTTGAAGCATTATTTTATAGACCCGATCATGTCACCGGAAAATTTAATGATGAAATAGAAACATACCCATCTGTACTGGTTTTACAGTGAATTTTCAAAAAAAAACTGTTTTACGGAACGTCGGAAACACTCTCTTTACTGTGTTAAAAATCTGTATTGTTAACATTTGTTGTCAGTATCTTTATCTGGGTGTGGGTAGGTCTCAATTAATTTGCTTTACTCGGTCAGATTTGTCCTTACTTCCACGTGAGATGAGTTATAGGTTAGGTAAGTAGGAAATTAAGTCTTGAAAATAGTATACAACTTCATATAGCTGATGTTGTAATTTTAATTTTGATATCCCTAACCTAATATATTAGAATATATTGGAATGCGAATGTGTTAAAATAACATATACATATACCAATAAGCAATGAATAATATTAAACGACAGTATATATCGTCAGTACTTAACTAGGTATTTTTATATTGTACATACTCAGACAATTAATATATAAGTAGTATAATTAAGTGTTATTTTATGAATTTATGATTTTAATTTTATTATAATTATTTAATTATTGGGTTGGAAAGAGAAGTACATTCTACATGGTAGTTATTATTATAATTATTATGAAATTAAATTAATATTATTATTCTATTATTTTTCGCTTACCATTACGATTACGCTTATTTAATTAATGTATCTACTTAATTATAATTACCTAGACAATATACATACGCAATCGTTATAAGTAATTCGATTATTTTAATAATTAATGGAATTTAAATAAAATATTTACCAATCCAATTCCTTCAAAACTAAACATGATTATTCCGAACATCGTTGGTAATTCGGTCCATTTAGAATATGAATATCTAACACCCTTAGATGATGGTCCAGAACAGCTATAGTACATTATCGTAATAACGCCAGTAATCAATGCAAAATTGGCCAAAGTTGATAATGGTGCTATAAATCGCAATTTTCTCAAACTTGCACATACCATTATCAAAGGCATTGTTAATAATAGAACAGTTTGAATATTAATTTCATATGAGTATTGGAGTAACAGCTGCAAAATAATTAAAACAAAAATAAGGTACAAAAATACCAGAACATTTAGACAAATAAAATATAAAGATAAATTAATACTAACTCAATCTACTCTACAAACTACAAAATATTATGTAATAATATAGGTTATTCAAATGTAAACACTATTTTTATTTTCTACACGCTAAATGGTAATATAAAATACTCAAATGTAAATAATAGTTTGTGTAATAATAAATACAATAATACTTTATTTACTTTATTTACCTAACGTAATTTTTTAAAAACAATTATTCCTGTACATATGTACAAGAAATAATTTATTGCGTTTAGCGTTTTTTTTTATCTCTCTTGGATCCGTGATTCCGTTTCGCTACCTATTCAATTTATAATACGTATAGCAATATAATATGTACCTAATTAAAAAATAAATTAATAAATAAATAAATATGTACGAGGTATTTTAATGTGTAAGATTAGTGATTTTCATCATTAATTATTAATTAATTTATATTAAATATACGTGTTTGTTTATTATTTATTTGATCTTATATAAGCAATAAGCTTCAAGTAATTATAAATTTTTATTTTACAATGTTTGTTTTTAATATCTAGATTAATTTATATAAATCCTGTTATATAATAATATAATAATGTGTACCTATTTATTAATCATTAACCACAATATTAATACCTTCTATTTAATTAATTATTAGTTATTACCTACAGGTAACAAAAACTGTTAAAAAATTAAGTTCTCTCCACAACCGGGATTAATCATTTTGGAAATTCTATCCCGAAATTTCGAGTTATTTATAATATATGATCTTTGGATCTTAATACTTATATTTATGATTGGCGATAACGAAGAGGTTAAGTAGGTGTAGAAGTATTAAGTTTAATCAATTATAATTTACACGAGTGATGCAATTTTTGCAAGAAAGTATCAGCTGCAGTATAGGTATTCGATACATTATTTTAATACCTGTATCAAAACTGCACAAATATTTTCGGTAATTTTATTAGTAGGTACCTACCTGTTGTTGTCGCTAAGTGTTTGAAAACCAATCGATAATGATTTTTCTGTTAATAACGGAACACTGGAAATATTGCATTTGAAAAATAATAGCATGTTTTTGTAAATAATATAATAATATCATCATGCTAATAATCAAAACTGCTCATAATGGAAGTTTTTATTGTGAATTGAATTAGGTATATTATATTCAGAACTTGAGCCTCGAGGCCATTCGGATGAATGACATGTCTAAACAATTTTGTTCAATAAGAGCTATATGATGACCTTATACAGTATTTATGTTAATACTTTCTGCTAGATGTACCTTAGCTGTTATGATTTTGTTTTCACTAAGAATAACATCATGATTTATTTACAACACACGTAAATGTATTATTTATTTAGTTTTTTTTTTTGAACAAATAGAATATAATATGATAGCACAATTAAATAATGTATAGATTATCTATAGATTACCTTAATATACGAAATTGATTTCGCATGAAACCTTATCATCTTTTACTAACATTAATAATTGTTAACCAGTCATTTAACATATAGCCCAAGACAAATATATTGAACTTTAACTATCTTATATTATTATAATAATAAATAGATATGTAATAAATAAATATTTTTTTTACGTTTACCTTTTGTAATGAAGTGCCGATAAAAAGAATATATACACTGCATAAACCAAGTTGTGTGATAAGTATGTTATAAAAAACAATCTTTCTACATGAAAAATATAAATATATAATATGTAATGCAACATTTATGAGTTTAAATGCTCACCTAATATTATTTGATATACTTCGAAATATCCATTTATCAGACATTTTGAATGCATTTTCGACGGTATCACCAAATGATGGTGCACGTTTGGCTTGCAAACGGTTCTGCACTTTCCTACTTAATGTGGTCTGTGAACAAATTTAAAAACATTTTTCTGAAAATGATGTAGGTATACCTTATACCTACTATTGTAAACGCAAGACCATAAAGATTAATTTGCTAAATATTGGAAGATAAATATTGATTTTTTTTTCAAGTAAGTACCTATAATCATGTATTTAATTGGACAACTTACCAAAACATGCATATTGTAGACGCTAATTAGCCACACATACAACAAAATAAACAATGTAAGGTATAAGCCTCCAATTTTAAAGGCTTCTCCCATAGCCAACATTCCACAGCCAATGTTTCCTTTTATAAAGTGCATCAGCGTTACTAAATATCTGTAAAAAAAATGTATACAAATAATAAACCTGATATATTATTTGATACATATGTGGCGTTAAAAATCTAATTGATTTTTTTTCATTTTTATTAGTAAGTATTATTATTCAAACATATAGTACTTTGATAGTTACAACTTTTAAAGGTCAATCTAAAAACAATACATTATAGTTAAGTGCATCTATCAAGTTATTGTGTCATCTTGGGATAGACTATTGGATAGGTATATTATACAATACTACTTCGTGAGTGAAATGTGTGCATTATTTTTTTTTTCAGAAGTTTCTCTTAAAGCAAGGAAAACTGTGCTGAGCTATTATAAAAGATTGGAGAAATATCATCAAGCGTGGTTTTAAGATTTACGTTTTAAATACCTACATCGATATCACAAGGTAATAAATTAAAAATACATGACTAGTTAAACTTATAGTTTTCAATACACTATAATACTCTATAAATGTACTATATAATTACCACAATAATTAATGAAAAGATTTGGATGATACAATTTGTTAAAATAAAACCATACATTATAGGCGTATAACACTTTCGTCACCTCGTTCGATATTTACCTATAATTTTACAAAATATATTATCTGTATTCTCTATCTAAATTGTTTTATATGTATAATATGTTATAGTAGGTATGTATAGTAGGCATATCGAAATATGCATATGTAGGTATCTACCCTTAATGGCTACAAGATATATTGAAGTATACACACGCACAAATGTGTTAATAATTACACGCACGTATAAACTTCAGTACCTATATTATGTAAGTACCTAAGTAAAAGACAAATTGCAAACTGTTATTTTGTTCAGTCAAAACTAAATAAATTCCTTGTACATAAATAGAAGAAATTGGTAGTCAGAAAAAATGAGATATCGAAAAATAAATCACCTCCAATCCAATGTTTTATAGGTAGGCACTCGCATGAAACACCCCTCGTCACTTAGTTAATTATTATTTTACAATCATTATATACCAAATGAATAGTTGGTATTAATGTATAAAGAACACGTACTTTCAATAGACGTTAATTAATCTCCATGTTTACTTCTATAAAATAATAATTTATTAATTTGATAACATTTGTTACAGTTATGCCTTCATATAGCGTTCGGTACAAAAAAAAACCATTAACTATAAATATCAACTTTTTATTTCAATTTTATGTCAATGTTATTCAATGAGTAATTAACAACCTTTATGTTTGAATACTGTAGGTATCTGTTATTTTAGATTATGTAAATAAGAACCAGTAACTAACCGCTTATAATTTTAATCAGCGGTGGTCAAACATTTTGAGGTGGGTGTGGAGAGGGGTAAACCCCCTTGACATTTTTTCCAATTATGAATTATAACAATATAAATTATAAATTATATTTTAAATGATCAAATTAGTTATGTTAATAAATTAGCCAACCCCCTCCCCCCACTTCTCGTGACGAAATTACTTTACCACTACTAGTCAATTAATCTAACCTGTTAACTGTTATATAACAAGATAAGACATCCAACACAAGTAAATATTATACCACTACTATACTACCTACCTACTATACTGTAATTCTTAAAGAAAAAAATTCGAAATACCTATCTCAAAAATTATTTCAGTTAATTTTCTTAATTATTTTAAATATATAGACGATTTTTAACTACCATGATATGGTTAATACCATAATATTATTATGCATATTTAATAAACATAATAATATAGGTAACTTATTGACGAAAAATAATTACACGTTTAAATACAATTTCTTTAGTTTTTTTTTTATTTGATTTTAATTCACAACGTCCATTTATCAGTGAACGTCTTCCTAATTTATTATAATATATTATATATGTATTTATTATTATTATCAAATGTATCATTTATTAAATAGATAATGTGAAAATGGTCAAATGGTTATCACAATTTATGAGAACATTTTTTGTCTATCGAACATTCTATAGGCATCTTTAATTGCTTTACCCTTGTAAATAATATAATATGTGTTACGTATACGCTTCTCTCTCTATATATAGGTACATAATATGTTAGTTGCCAAAAGACATATAATATTTCGTAAAATAATATACAGAGTGATTGTTTTAAAAGGTATGGCTATATTATATGGAAAATGTTCATAATTTAAAATTGAAAAATTAGCGTTTAAGATACAATTGAATGTGAGCGATAAGACGACGGGAGTCGAATAGAAATCATGAAGATGCTAGAGATATAGGCACGGATAGTGTCTAAAATATAAAGATGAGAAAAATGGATCGAGTGGTACTTAGCAAGAAATATGCAATGACAGTCGAAAATATCACTGAAAACGTAATAATATTGACTTCATTGAAACAATATTATGTGAATATGTGATATGGCGAGGGTAGACATATTGAGGGCAAGTTATCTGTTATTTATTAATACCTAATTAGTAAACAATGTAGTAGTGACAGTAGTGTAAAATGGCAATATATTACGCCAAAGCTTTGAATTATAAAATTGATGATCCGCCAGTCCAAAATTTATAATATAACTAAATATTTCAAAATAACGTATAGATAGATCATGGACTAAGATCTTTATTCTTGGACAATTTAAATAAAATTAGGTACTATACCTTTTCGATTTACAAACTAGGTATAAAGAATAAGTAGGTGTAAGTTAAAATTCGATTTAATTATGAATATTTTTAAAGATATATTATGTTATGTAGACTGATTTATTTATTTTTTCAACGCCCTTTATATGTATTCAATGTATATTTAAACAATGTTCAATTTTGTACTCTTTAATATTTTATTTTCAAAATTATACTTATCTTATACATAGTTTTATCAATATATTATAACTTTTTAAGTGTTCGAAGAGTTCCTGTGTTATAGTGTTATAGGTAGATAACATTTTTTTTTCATTTGAAATAATAAAAAAATATATATAAAAATATTGTCGACTTGTTTGAATAGGTACTTAGTTTGTCAACATTTTTATCTAAAAAGATACATATTGAACCGTGACAAAAATAAATACACAAGAAAAAATTACAAATACCATAATAAATAATAGGGTTGGTTAACCTTTTTGAAAACGTCAGTTTGTTTATATTATTATTGTGTCTGAATTATCCACTCATGAAAAACTTTTGTGTAATATAATAATAATATATATACATATAATATGATAGATAACTATCACTGTGATTTGAGGATTTAAACCCCTGAAAAACTGAACAAGTATATTATCGCTAATAATTGGAGTGCATATTATTATTGACATTGAGACATTCGAAGTGTTCTATTATAATATAATATGTCTCATTATATTTTATGGAAACCTTCATATTGTTATCATAAATAGGGCTTGAAATCGATTTAAATATTGATTAAATCCAATATTAATTAAATCAATTGTAATCTCAAGATAGATATTTTTATACAATGATATTCAGAGTTTATATTGAAACTTAAAAATTAATAATCAATAATTTAAAATTTGTATCAAAATAATAATCTTTTTAGAATATTTTAAAACAAATTGATAGCCAAAAGGTTAATAATATTATTAGGTTCATTGGTTGATAATTTTGTTTTCTTAGGGCCATTTTACAGCTGTGCGTCATTTATAATATGCGTATATAGAACGCGCAAACGGAGATACAATAGGTAGAAAATTAAAAACGTAAAGTTGCAAAACGATATTATAAATTGAAAAAAAAAAAAATTTAATTTAATATCTAATTAAAAATCAGAAAATATATCTATATTGTGTATAACAATATAAAAATTATAAAATTATAAAATTAATTTATTAATACATATTATAAAAAAAAAAACTAATATTAGAATTAAATTAAAATTAAAATCAAAAAATTACAGATTAATTTCAAGCCCTGAAAACAACTCAATTGGAGTTAATAATAGCTGGTTATTGAATTTGATAATAATATAAAATAGTAAAAATAAATTACAAATTGTGAATAAATTGTACATAACAAATTTATTATTTGATTAATTTTTTTTATATTTTTCTTAGAATAGATAATGTTTGCAGGACAAGGACAATATGTTTTTTAATTTAAATTTAATGCTATTTAAACAATATGTAAAATATGTGTTTGTAACATTTTTTATTTTTGTGTATGAATAAATTGTTCCAATAAATTATTCATTTAGTTAAATTTTTTTAACTTTATCCATTATTACTCGTGTCGTGATTTTTAATGTAGGATTAACTGGTACGCAATAGAACTACAGTTTAGGGAGTATCATATCAAAAAACGTCAATATAAAGGTTTAATTTTACCAAAATATTCAAAACGCACTTCCACCACGTCGAATTTATTTACAAATAAACACTTAATGTTAAATAGGTGTAAAAATGTGAATAATTCAACTTTTTTCACATGGTTTCATATTATTTCATCAGATTATAGACAGCAATATAAAATATAATTTTACATTTAGTATTTTAAATTTTTACAATAGGTAATTAAAAAACTTGTTATAATATTATGTTAATAAGGATAGAATATATTATGTTTATTGTTTATGTTTATATCAAATCATTTTGATATTATGATTACCATTGATATGATAAAAAAAACAATACATCTTGTAGATCAAAAAGTTATGTGTATAAACTAATAACACACAAAGCTACAGCATCTCATGAAATTTAACTTATACGCAACTACCCTGGAGAGCTTTAACGGTTTAAAGTGGTTATCTCTTGTTAATAAAACTTCGTAGTTGGTGGCAGATACCTTCTACTAATATTGCCTATGTTGTGAGTGATATATAAAGGAATATGTAATTATCTATCAAGTAACAGGTGGATTTTATCAGAAAGGCAAGACAATTATGACAAATATAGGCATTAAAATAGAATCTATACTGAATTATAGTGATAAAATACACATAATTCGACTAATAATATTGTAATAACTATGGATTGGAACAATATTAAAGTCTAATAAGATAAACTATTTTTTTAAATAGGGTTTTAAAATGTACAATAATTATATATAATTATATAATTGTGCTATATTACAATATTATGGTATCCTGCCTATTCAATATTTCAATTTTATAGGTAGATAGAAGATAGTGACATTTTTTTAATTATTGTGTATTCTACGAGTTTAAACGAACAAAATATTTTACTTACCTAATTATATGATATTAAAAAACGTTATTATAAGTCGTAACGAGTTCGATACGAGCAGATAATCTGTGGTCGAGCCATTTAAGCCATTATTAAGATGACAATTATTCTAACCATTCTACGAAGTACGAATCGATGGGTATTTATCGTAAATCACTCATAGAATATAATTGCCTCGTATAAAAGCATTTAATATACTGACGTGCCTTTACCCAGGGAACATATTATTGCAAGATGGGGAACTTGATAAAATGCTGCACTCTTTGAAAATTTTAAAAACGTTTTTGAAAGTTTAAAAGACGATGCTAACAATGCTACCAATGTTAAAAAGCTAAAACTGCTTGTACAATAAATACTGCAGTTAAAATATGTGATCTAGCATTTATAAAATTACGCTTGTCTGAGTCATTCCACGAATCTTACAAATTTGGAAAATGAAAAGTATAAATATGATTATATATGAATGCATTTAATTAAAAATTTTAAATTTAAAAAAAAATGCATTGATCTTTTATTTTGTATACATTTTATTATATTAAAAATCAATTTTTGATTTTTATATTGTATTTTTTTATGTAATAATACAATTTAATATGTAATTTTTGCAATACAAATAAATCCGGTCTTTTATTATAACTTATAAATATTTAAGACTTTGTAGTTGAGTAGGGTAGAATGGTTCCTAAACTTTAAAATATTGGTCCACTGTTTCGCTCTTCTAAATGTTGAATACTTATCATTAATTAACTACGTACTCGTAAAATATTTTGCTTCGAAATATGTATATAGGTAATAAAAAATGCACGTCGTCTTTCAAAAAAGAAAAACTTAAGAAATTATGACATTTTAAAAATGTTGGTTTGCATAAAATTACCTATATAAAAATAATATTTTCAAAAATGGTTTTTACTTTTTGAAATAATGAAATGTAGATACTTAAAAATATCACTTTGTATATTGAATATCAGAATATACTTTATAGCAAAAATATGAATTTATGACATAAGTATATAATGTACCTAACCTCAATGAAAATATCCATTATAAATATTAATAATTACAAAATCTGTAAAAATATTTCCTCATATACCATAATATACCTAATTCTGAGTACCTATATATTATAATTATTAATGATACTTACATATTTATTTTATTTATCTATAATATAGATATATTATAAAGTATATTTTATAACTAACTATATTTTTATTAAATAAAGCGTAAATTTATAACTTTAAAATTTTACTCTGCAAGATATTTTGTCTGCAAAATCTTTGATCTACAATATGTGAGATTCAATTTCGAATTCCTGAATTAATATAAAAGAAGGAAGCCGTATATGATGAAATGTTTGATCATTATAGCCAGACATCTTTTTTTTTTAATTTAATTTAAAACACTCGTTAAGTAAAATGGTTACAATATTATTTTGTGTCTATTTTATTGAGGTTAGAAAAAAATCTTTATTTATATTTATGAATAATAACGAAACATATTTTTCATTATTAAGCAAAAATTGTGCACGCTTTTTAATATTATTTGTATTCACCTAAAAATAATCTAACTTTAGCATAAATAAATATTGTTTTTTTTTTTTTATAAATTATTTAATTGTAAATATTTTATAATATTAAATAAAATATATAGATATAATTATAAATTGTTAATAAATCTTTTTTTTTTAAATTTTATTCAAGTAAGTACCCATAAAAGAATATAATGAATATAATCTGAGATTGATTTTGGTTTAACCTTTTGACTGATACTTTTTTTTTTAATGAAATTATCAGTGTATTTTTCTTTTTAGGTCAAGCTATCAATAGTTATTTCATTTAGATTGAACTTCTCAAAAAATTATGGTCACTAACATTATATTTCAATTACTGTGTAATGCGTTTAGACTATAGAGTCAATACTCAATAGTATAGATTTTAGGCACCTACTCAGATTTATCAATATCCAAGATCAAATCAATTTAATATTTTTCTAATTTTTTTTTTTCAATTAAATACCTTTAAACATAATCCTAGTTAATTTGATTTTAAAATTATTATAAAAATATTTTTTACTTGTACCAACACTTTGAGTAGGTAGTATACAGATTGTTTTGTGTCTACATAAATAAATACATTTTCAGATTATGTAAATTATTTATTAGTTTTAGTTTTTATTCATATTTAATCGTGTGATTATCAACACTATTAATTTAGACTAAATACTGCTATAGAGGCCAAAAGGTATATTACAATAATTGTAAATATAAATTATTTAAATGACAAAAATTATATTTTTTATTTACAAATAATCTTACACTGGCATCGTATTTTCTTGTCATTATTAATATATTGTGGTGATGGAATGTATTGGAGTAGGTAACAATTTAATAACAGTAACTTGTTGAAGAGTTCTACAAACCTTGGCACATTAAGTGAATTATTTATTACTTCAAAATTCCATAACACAGATTTAGGATTTGGTTTATGACAATTTATTTGTTTTAACCTTACCTCCGATCTAAATATTTTATTTTGTAACTTATTATTATTTACCTACCACAAATAACTTGAACATTATATATATATACCTAAGTCCTATACTTCAAGGAATAATAAATATGCGATTATATTTTTGGAAATATTTATAATCTATTTGAAACACTTAAAACGACGCACTAATAATTAGTAATTACGTGCAATTATATTTATTATTTTTATTCTATCAACTTTTTTCAAATAAAAACGATTTAAAAATTTTAATTATTTATAAATAATTAAAATGTGTGATTTACGAATATACGCACTTGAAAGTTGAAACATTATATTATTATAATCCTCTCTATTCTATAGTTTACACTTTGATATTATTTTTATAATTAAGAAGCAATTAGTTTGGTTTAAGATCTACGTAAATGATACAATATGTCAAATATAAAATAATATAAATGTTAAAAAAAAAACCGTCTCGGTAATGAACTAAAATTAAAATTGTAAGTCACCATTGGAAAATTGAAAGTTAATATTGTTTTATAAAATATAAAAGAAGATAATTATTACAAGAAAATTTAGAATGGTTGATAGGTATTTGTCTTGATTTATGAAAATTCTATTTTTATTTTGCGTATTCTTCGCACGATTTGTAATACATTTTATATTTTATATTTTAATTTCAGTATGATTGGAGTAATATCCAGAAGAACAAACTTTTCTTTTATTAAATTCTAATTATTCGTGAATATGTTTTAAATATTTTAATTTATGGTTTAATTTTACCTAATACTTACTTATAAGTTATAACTATTAAATGTATTCTTTAGTGTTAATATAATTGTATAATTGTATTTTATCTTTCTTAGTGAAATTATTAAGTTTAATACCACACATTCTACCTAACTACGAACTAAAATTATAAAATAAAAATTCCAAAAATACAAAATATGTATCATTCATAAAAGTAAATTCATTTCTTACCCGGATCTTTTATTTTCCCCCGATGTTGATGGCCTCGAACAGTGATTAAGTTCTCCCATTTCTACCACGGCAAACTGAGCATCACCGTTGGTTTTATTTTCCCTATCATTTAATTTGTCAGTTTCCATGGTTTTGATTTTTCACGACTATTATAATATTCTAATTAAATTAATAATAATAACAAAAATAAATCTAGTGAAAAACTAGGACGGCCGATCGAGTATTCGTGTTGGTGATCATCACGCGCGCACGAAACGATTACTAAGCTCGTCCCTGCGACAAACACTGTCTGCTACAATCTATTTTACTTTGTACTTTACCCTACCTCTACTTTCCCCACCGTATACATTTTAGCCTCCCTTTGCGGCTGCTACTGATACATTTCCATTATAATTTCCACGAGTATGTTTAATTACTTTTATATAGGAAAATATAGTTATATATAAGCACCTTAAATATTTACCGTATTAATTATAATGGGCATATGAGTTTATAAAGTTATGATCACACCAAGTTATATTATACTAGATAAATTAAATTGAATATTTTCGTTTATTGCTGCGTCAGGAAGATATTATAATGGGTTATTAATTATCAAACATAATGTATAAGTATAATAATTAGTGATCATCGAGACCGATTCTGATTTTGATTTCAGTTTTATAGACAAAAGTAATTACAGAAAAAATAATAATTATCATCGTATCTATGATTATTATGTATCATTTACATTAAAAAAAAATCAACTAATACATCATACCATAAAAACAAAAAAACGTTATTTAATACAAATATTCAATTTCATTAAAATATTTAAATAACTTTGAATGCCTTTAAACATTTTTATATTATTATATTATTAGTATTTATGAATTTCTGTAGGAAAAACTTATGATTTACATTAAAATGTTGTAGCTCTATAAAACGTTAAATAAAAATTTTTAAAAAAACATAATGCCCGATGGGCATTATATTATATAGTATAAAAATAAATATAAATCTTTCAAATATTCCATGTTATAACAATTAGTTATAACAAATTTTGTAAAGCAAAATATTAAGAGGAATATTATTCTCGTCTCACAGAAGTATATCATATAGCTAATTTTGAGTTAACAATAATTCATATTACTCTGCTATTTTTGAAATTAGAGGGAATTATTATACAATTTAAAGATATGACTATTATTTAGGGCATCTCGGAGGATTTTGTTGATATTTTAATTATGAAGAAAGTTAACAGCATTTTAATTGCTTTATGTTTTTCGTAAATTTTAAAATGATCATTGTTTGCTTCAAAATTAAAATATTGATAAAAGTCTCCGAGATGCCCTAGATCAGAGCTCGGGAACTAAATTCAATGGTGGTCGTCCAGATAGTTTGAAAACTTGAATATTAGTAATACAATGTGTTTATTTTTGTGTTAAAAATTTAGTTTAAGCTATTAAATACAAATTATTTAATATAACACAATATTATTTTTTAATATTGTTTTTTAAAATTTGGTACTGTTGGAAAACAACTAATGCGCAGAGTGTTTTTAAGGCGGAGATCAGTTAATCTTTAACGATATTTATTCTTTAAAGACGTTATTTTGGACAATGAAGTTTCACATAATATGTACGTGGAGCCAAAATATATCTAAATACAACATAAAAGTAGATCAAATATCTATTATTTGCGGAAAACCAGTATTAAAAAAAATATTCTCAGTGGTTCAATTTTTTCCCATCCACAGGCCGGACTTGGCCGTCTATTTCCAACTCCTGCCCTAGATGATAATCTTAAATTTACATTTTATAATAGGCAAATAAATAAATTCTCTCTAATTTTAAAAATAACAACAAAATAATAACTAAATTATTGTGAACGTAACACATTTACCATGATATAAATTTGTAAGACGGAGACAACACATGTGGCGTCATCTTAAGAACATAATATAAGACTGCAAAAAAGCATTTTATTAAAAATGCTGATTAACCAATATAAAATAAAATGAAATTTCTTTTAATATACGTGTATAGATAGTATGAACCATATTTAAAGCTGATCCAGCTTGATGTTTGATTAATAGACAAAAAAACAATGCTTACAATACATCCAAACAAAATGTCAATTTCACGAATTTGGACTCCAAACAAGTTTTTCAAACCCATAAAAAAAAATTGTGCATATTACGTTTGTATTTTCGATATTTTGAGGGGAAATTAGGGAACTTTATTACATATTCAAGCTTTATGACTTAAAAACAAAGAGATTATCAAGATAAATAGCATATAATAAACTAAGCATTGGTTTATATAAAACGCCATTGTATAACGACTTAACTAAACTTAATGCTTCCACTTTAAAATTCGCGTTTACTGCTTACGCCTCACGGGGTCCTGTTTGGAATATGATTTCACTCTTCGGTCTCTTCGTCAATAATTAGGTTTAATTTAAGTAATCAAAGTAATTCAAAATAAACGTCTACAATTTATATCCATTAACTGTAAATTACACAGAGAACCTCATTCATCTTATACACCATGACTTGATTTTTTAAACTTGAAAACATTAGAAGTGAGAAGAAAAAAATAAGCTTACTTTTTTGTTCAAATTGCTAAATATTTTGATGGATAGTCCTGAATTATTGTCCATGAATAATATTAGGGTAATTTTTATGTAAATTGATAAATGTGTTGAATTATTATTTTAGTTGTCTTTAATATCAATCAACCTAATGTTTAAATAATTCACCCATTAACTGAATTATTAAAATGTCTAGTAGGTATTTGAGTTACCTTTACCTATTTCTGTGAATTTAGTTTTATAAATAATAATGTATAAATATAATAATTTTTTTATTAGAATTAAGTTTTTATGAATTAATCCGTATGAATTAAATAAATAAACAAATTGTAAAAAAAATCTACGAAATTACGAATAAATCAAAAGGAATTAAAATATTTTTAAAATTATTATTTTGAATATAAATATTACAGAGTGTACCTAAATATCCTATTATTATCTAATAAAAAAAAAAAGAAATTAAATCATATGACTAGAAAATTCGGATATAAATATTTGGTAACAATTACCTGTCTCTGTGGTTATTTCTTTATAAATTACAACAATGAAAATACAAAAATTATTACTTTAACGTAAATTGAACATATTGGTATTGTGTAAATATCTACGTAAATAAATAGTGAACATTTGAAGTCTCTACAGTTCCTTTCTGAATTACAAAAAGTAAAAACAAAAAACGATTATATCGGAAACTGTTGTTCCGTAAATGTTAACCTTTTCCCGCTATTTTTCCCAACTGTTGAGCGTACAGCCGTTGAGGATATATGTAATTTATAAGATTTTCAAATATTATGTTAACCCACTTCCTATTTACCAAATACGAGATTAAATTTTATATCAGAAAACACCTTCGAATTGGCCTCAACGTAGTTGAGTATAATGGAGTAAAATTGAGAATAATCTGCTTCGAAAAAATTTCATCTGACACAAATGAAAAATGCACATCATAAAACTAATATAAAAATACCTAGCAGAGAGGAACAAAATATTATGTACTCTATCGCACCACACATACATTTTGATTTTTTTTTAACTTTCGTATTTTAACGAGTTAAGACATTGGGACATTCGTTGGTCGGACTTAGTTTCGAAGTTATAGCATTTTGAAGTTTGCTTACTTATTACCACCATTACGCGTGTTGTAAAAATACCATAACACAGCGATGTTATTCCGGAAGCTTGTATAGTAATGATTTCAGCCATCAGCTACGCTGATTAAATAATTGTATTATATCTAAAATAAAACAATAACGTGCATAATTTTGCAAAAAAAAACACACACCACGATGGTATACCCCCATCCCATAATAATAATAATAGTAAATTATTCGAGTTAAAAATCATACAATAATTAGAGTATGATACGCATTAATTGAAACGCGTAATACGAATGAGGCAGAACTCCGTGGCAGAAAATCGCGAAATCGAAAGGCTATACATAACAAACATTTTCAAAATCAAGTCCAACCGAAAGATGATGAATGTACCATCGTTTTTCACTCGTAGAAATCAAATCAAAAATCGCGAGTGGCGAGATAAGGTAAATCCGATTTACACATCGTCAAACGTTTATCAGGTGTCTGAAAAATTGTAGATAAGTTTGCACTAGGTTTATTATAATCAATAATTACTTTTGAGATGAAATAATATATGTACAACTATAAAAAGGTACTAAATAAAATGTTTATTACAATATAATTTAATGCGATATTTGGTCATTTACTATTTTTAAAATACAGCTGTATTCAGATAAACTACCTACCTATACCTATTGTTTTGTATTTTATTTATTTGCATAGGTAGCTCAACAATAAATTATTACCTACGTAAACATTTCCGATATTTTAACACTAGGTACCTATACATACCTAATTCTATAATAGTTTTTTTTTTTTTTTTAAATTATTATCCTCTTTTTATCGTATTATACACATTACACTGATACACAATAATATATACGCATTTGTATATAATACTTGCCTCGTGATTTGGACATAATCAGCTCGAACGTCACGATAAAAATTAAAATCTAAACACAATCGCTATTCACTGAGATAACGCATTTGAATAAATTATGTAACGTAAAATGCTTCAAGGTTTATTATTATTATATATATATATATAATTTATACGAGTTATTATACTGATCACTCGAATTCTAGATTCTCTAGGAGCTCCGATCTTTCAGGACAACAGTGTCGATAGGGAATAATGTATATTATAGGTTACCTATAATAGGTATACGAGGGCAGTGGCGTATTTAGGGGGTGTGGCAGTTGCCCCGGGCAGTACTTTTTTGGGGCCAGCAAATTGTTGTGGGAGCTTTAATTCGAAAACAAAGTATAAACAATAATCAATGTCAAGAAACGATGGCGGTTAAAGAGTAGGTTTACAAATCACATCAGCAAGGTTACCTAATAGTAATATCAAAATTTTATTTGTTGGGTAAAAAACCTAAAAATTTAATACAAGGTTCCTAATACTTACATTTTTATAATAACAGTTGAAAAATATTAAAAATCCATAATCATAATCATAATCTTAACATAAAATATAGTAATATTTTTTTCAGGTATTTAAAGTTCAAATCTTGACGTAAAAATCACGAAAATTTACAAATTATTTTGAGTTAGAAATTCATAAAAAAATGTTCTTTTTAGTTCTATAATTTGAAAATGTAGTAAAAGATTCCTTATAAGTTTGTCTACCTTTATCAAAAACAAAAAATGTCTACAAGGAAGTCAAATTAAATTTTTATGAGCGTTTGAAGTTCAAATTTGTACACTGCAACATTCACTCGATTTCTCAATTTCTCATGTAGGTAGTGGTTTTCTTATTTTGTTGTAATTAAAAAACAAATAACTGTAGGTACTTGAAATATTATTGTGAATAAAGTAATTTATTTACCTATTTACGTAGAACCTTGTTTTACATTTTTAATCTTTGGCTATAAAAGTTGAATATTTTATAAATATTTAACCTCTAAATAATTTCTAAATTTCCAATTTAATAAAGGTTGTCAAAAATCGAACTTTAAATGATTATGAAAAAAAAATTGTGCCAATGTATTTTTAATATTTTTCAACTGCTATAATTAACAATATATCAAGAGCTTTGTATTAAATTTTCAAGCTTTTTGACCCATCAAATACAATTTTATTCACATTTATGGAAAAAAAAAACTAAAAAAATTGAAAATTTCCTTATAAAACTCAAAACGAGTCAAAATATTTTGAATATGTTATCAAGTAAAGGCATTGAATAAAATAATAATAATGCAGTGTAAAATCTAGAGTTATTTGTTTTAGAATTACAACAAAATAAGAAAATCGCTACATGAGAAATCGAGTGCGAATATCCAGTATTTTAAAAATTTGAACTTCGAACACTCATAAAAATGTAATTTGACTTTCGGATAGACAAACTTATAGAGAATCTTGTATTACATTTTCAAGCTTTTTTACCCAAAGAATAACATTTTATTGATATTTATATATTCCTAACTTAAGAGAGATATTCATTGGTATTTCCAACATCCAGTCGGGTTACGGACTTATGGATATGTTTCTAATTTCTATCTTTTAGAGTCACACACATTGCCATCCACTTGAGATAAAGTGGTCCGTTGATTTGATCGAATTTCATTTCTATATTAGGTATATTTTTAATATGGTATAACGTTTCGACGAATCCGAAATTCAGCTAGTTCGGTGAGTAATAGTATTATCCACTAGGTACACAATGTACGAAATAATAATAGAAATCTATTGAACAATTAAATTGTTAGCTCTATTTTTAGTTATAGTTTATCTCATATTCATAATATACCTACAATAAACCTACCAATACTATAATCAGTTCCTTATTGTTTATTATTGTAACACCGGATTTTAACAAAAAAAAAAAGGCATTAAAAGATTAGGTAATTTATTATTCAACAATCAGATATTAGGGTTAAAATAATTTCAGTCACTCCATAACAATATGACCATGAAGGTTATAAAATAATAAATAATTATAAAAATAATAGTTCATAGCACTATGTACCTACACTATTAATAATAAAAGTATTATTAATAGTAAAAAATACAGTCGTAGGTATATATATTATTACACAACGAGTGTGGATGTGTGATACGAAGAGTTAAAAAAAAAGATTAAGATTGCAATTATTTAATTTAAGCTATTGATATTTCAACTAATTATTCAACTTTGAACGTGTATGAATATTTGCAGTGTAATTTGGCAAAAGAAAAAAAAAATTAATATTTTTTTTTCCAATTTGCTGATAGTTGTATACCTTTGATCGACACATTTTGAGCACGTGGTCGAAAAATTTGATTAATATATAATACACGTGACTCGACAGATGCGGACTTATTTCCATCACCATTAAATCGCATCACTTATTACAGACAATCACATGCTACAAATGTCCGATTATTATTCAGGTGAGTAATTTTATAATTATCTACTTGTAATAATATGAACAGCGTTTTTCTAAATTATATGTAGCTAATTTTAATGCAAATTATTTATCTTCAACTGAGACCCTCAGAAACGGTTATAATATGGTATGCATTATCAAATTCAAATTATACGTCAAGTTGAATAGAACTTTGTAATTCGCGATAATATACCTAGGTATATAAAAATGTAAATATGTTTATGTATTATGGTGCTTAATGCCTATACAAGTATATAATTTACAATACATATCACATATATTGCAGTGTAGCTCATACAGTGCTTATACCTTTGATGCGTTTTAAAATAGTCGAATTAATGAGATGACTAGATGAGCCACATAATCAAATTATGACGTCGGTACATTATAATATGTTCGGAGTTGGTTTCTAATAATTAAAATAATTAAATGTAAATGTTCAGAAAAATCTTATGTTACTTATATTTCTCTAATTAGAATACTACCTACTGCATATACTGGCAACAAAAACTATAATGACATATAATAATTAGATGACATTTATTTTAACCTCCTCCAAGACTTAAACACTCCATAATACCGGAAAGAATTAGAATCCTGATTTTTGAAGGAATGCGCAGAAAAAATGTTATTGTGTGTGTTGAAGAATTTTGCATTATGCTTATGCACATGTCTTGGAAAATTTTATTGTTATATATAAGTACATAATTTTACTTTTTATGCCTGGATTTTTTATGTATTGTGTTTTTACATTTTAGAGCTTATTTTCATTTTGTCAAATTTGTTATTTGAAATGCCTATAAAAAAAATTGTGCATTCGTATTTTTGAGATTTTTAAATTTCAGAAATAAATAAGAATACATATTATTATGAAAAACCTTTTATTAAAATTATAAGTCTTGGCTATAAAAATAAACATTTTTGAGATTTTTAAATACAAATCAATTTGCACATTTTGGGGTTATGATGAAATTCGAAAAAATTTTAACTTTAAATACTTATAAAAAAAATTGTGACTATATAAAAAAAGTCAAAAATTTCAAAACCTGTAAGTGGCATTGAAGAGCCAATATATTTTGTAATATCTAATAAATGCAAATATGAATATTCATGTCCATAACTCTTCAAAACAAAATAAATTTTGTTAAAAACTGGTTTTTTAAATTAGTGTCAGGGACCAAACTCGTATTCACTTGTATTTGGGGGGGGGGAGTATTCGAAAAATATGTACTTGCTAATAGGTGTTCATATTTTTGGTTTATTCGTATACCACATTTTATATAGCTGCTGCTTGCTATTTATTTTAGGGGTACTTTTTATCACTTGGTGTTTTCAACATGAAAAAATGAATGTAAAAACTATTTTAGTAATCTTAATTTTAACATTATTAAGTTAAATTTGATTAGACAATATAACATTCATAATTGGTTGTGTACTTGTACCAAAGGTTGACTTATATAAAATATCATGTACCTTTAAAAACAAAAAAAAAAGCAAATAAGTGCAGCGGGGTGGAGTATGTCACTATGTCAGCGGTGTTGGAAGTTTGTCCATCATCCCTTCTGTCCTCAGACAGGATAGTATATTATTATAATAATTATTACAGTATTCGATTTGAATGCAATGACTGCATTCGATAAAAAGCGGAGGATCAGTGTAACAATTAATAATTATATGTATCTAGCAATATATGTATTTATATACCATAGAAATTAATTTGTTTAATAAATAATATTATATAATTTGAAATTAGATTCATAAATTATGTTTGTGTTTAATAGTAAATTGAATAAACAAAAATAAATATAAATCTAAATTCATACATTTTCATTATTTTAGCGGTTATTTTAAAATAGTTTTTATGGTGATAAACAAAGCGCTAGAAAAAAAATAGCAATAGGGTATTTTGGTGGTTTTTCCCATTGCATTAAAAAACTATCAAGAAAATCGAAAAATCTTGATCCAATTTGCTAAAAGATAAGATGCTATATTATGCTGAAATCGAAGCACTCTTTCTGATAGAAATGTTGTTTACAGGATAAAAAAAATAAATACATAAATAATAACATTATTGTAAAACCATTAGCTTCCTCGCTCCAGTCAGAATCTAAAATACACATTTAAAACTCGTGATATTATAAGGAAAATACAGATTCATTTAATTTTTTTTTTCAGTAAATCATAAATAATAACATGATAATATAAATTCTAAATAATATAAAAGAGTAATATAAATCAACTTAGTCTAAAATATAGGTAAGTGTTATAACACGTCATGCAAACTGCAAAGTCATTTCTAAATTATAATGTTAAAGCTAATTAATGTTCTTAGTGTTAAACCTATTCAATAAAATAAAATATGTAATACAGTTTAAAATAAAAATAAAAATATTTATAAGTATATATATATATATATATATATATATATTATAATATGAGCAATGACTAATTGTTTTTTAGATATAAAGTAAACATTGGATTCGAGTGGGTATAATAATATTATATACCTAATAGTAATATGCATTACAGTTATTTACTTAAAATAGTTTGTGTTGCTATATCAAATCGTGAGTATATAATTACAAAATATAGTGTTAACTTAAAAACAATTTGTAGAAAACAGCGTAAAAAAAGAGAAAAAAATCAAGTTTAACAATATTATTAAAGTGAACAACACGTAGAGCTATATATAATACTTCGTATACAACTGTTACCCGTATATTCTATATAATTACATAGTGTGACTGTGTAAATTTGTAAACTGTGTTTGTAAATTGTAAATAATATTGTAAAAGTCCTCTTACAAATTCGGTTAGTGATATCCATGAATTGGCTCCTATATTATGGCTTTATATAATGAAATATTGATACACATAATGTATATTTTTTTATTATACATAGTATTTTAATTACCCTATAAACAATGTTTTTTCTATGTCTTGATCTTGTATTAAAACGTTCGTTTGATAAATTGTTTTTTACGAAACATGTCCAATAGGATTTCGTTTAGAAAAGCCAACTATGGATTTCAATATTTGGTACAGTGTAAGATATAAATAATTATAAAATTATAAGTTGTAATAATATAATAAAATATATTATTAAAATATCCACGTCTCGTACAATCATAACTATAATACACTAACTTGTATGATATTATTATTATACCCGCGTGCGGTTTAATACGAAGCTTAAACATATTATATTATAATATTTGAGCTTCCGCACGAGGTATAGCGTTCGTATGGACGAGTGGGTGGGTTATATACGCGAGTGGGCGAGCGCGATAATATCGGCGGCAAGTGGCAACGCAGTCTGCGCGATAACGACGATGACGTGTCGCACGACGCCGCCGATGATGATGCGTGGGTGGACGGTCAGTGCACTCCCGGTGCGGTGTAGTTGTTGCCGGTGGTGTTGGTGACGGCGGCGGTGATCGCCACCTTCTGGAACGCGCCAAATATCTCGTAGACACTCGCGTACGTACCGGTAACGAATCCGAGCGCGCCCAATACCAGCGTGACGCAGTTCATCGCCAATCGCCAGTTGAACAAGCCGTAGCCGTTGCCGCCGTCGTCGGCACTGGTAACGGCCATGTGGCACAGTGGCGGGAATATTAGCGCCAAAAACGTGCTGGCCACGGCACCCATCATCGATATGAACAAGCTCAGGTGTGGTATCACGTCAGCTGCGATGACTGAAACACGCAAGGTCACGAACACGTGTTATTCAAATTATATCGTGTACCTATACGAAATTAGGTAATTCGGGTCTTAAGACACGAGTGCTCCTAAACTCAGTCATCATAGTCTTTATATAGTCATGACTATATAATAGTATAATTAACTATACTTGTTTAAAATTCTATTTTTATGTATCGAAATATCAAAAAAAAATATTCTACTTCGAAATTTGAAATAAAAATGTATTTTGTCATTAAAAAGGTAAAAACATAAAAAAAATGATAAAACATCGTAATAGAAATAATTTTTTTCAAAAATATTGTTTTGCAATAATATCAATTTATTAAATGTTGTGCTATGATATGTTCAAAACTTTTCAAATAATGAATATAGACGTCATATAAATAACGCCTTGTGTACATTCATTACAACAGAGTTATTTTACAATTTACAATTAATATAACTAAAATACTCAAAAAACACGACTAACAATTTTATTATTGCACAATTTTAAAACCCTGTATTAAAAATAATTTTATCTATTTAGAATTTAATTGCTCCAATATTCATACCTATAAATTAGGACTGGTGGTATTTATGGTGTCCTCATAACGAGGAGGACGATTTAGAACAAGTGATCCATTCATTAATATAAATGAGTATAGGTACCTATTTAATTTTTCAGAGTTTGGAAAAACTATTCTAGATTGGCCGAAAATACCATATCATAGTACCTATAGGTAACCATAGTTACAAAAAATACCATGTCTAGAGAGTTATTCAAAATACCGTATTACTGGTTATACCGTTAATACCGGTATCAAAATTTAAAATACCGCCAGACCCTAATAACAACTGATGCGATCTATATAAAATGTAGATAACTATAACCAGATAGCTGTTGATGTAGATTAAAATTACACATACAATAGTATGTATTATTTTTTCTTCAAATATTTTTGGGAACTGTATTAAATCCACACTACAGATTTTCTCCATTTTCCTACACCCCACCTAATTACGAACAGAATAATGAAATTAAAACTTTGTCGTCTTACACCAACAATTGTTATGTTAAGGTTTAACGCACTTAAAATATCAAGTAATACTTGTTTTTTCCTCTAAGAATGTAAGAGATACTGTCAGCAAACACTAAAATGTATCCTGCATACTTCAAGTATTGCCCATGTGTATATATAACATATAACTGTATATGATCATTATGATGTTATAGAAATAATTAGAATACAATAAGTCACCACGTACACGTGCTCTGTCGAGTACTCACAATCAACAAGTAGCTATCTACCTAGTACCACCTACCTATACTAGACAGAATATTTCAACGTGAGATTAGAAATAATAATAATATATTGACACATAAAATCCGAATAAACCCAAGACGTGAATGAAAAATCAAACAAACGAGTTGGAACACGCGAATTAGACTTTTCGTATTATAATCTGACACGTAAGCTATGAATGATTCTCATTCACGCCAATGGCGATGCCAAGATGTCGCGAGTATCGTGTATGATATTGAAGTATTGAGATAGACCACAAGCCCCGTTTGAAAATGTAAATAAATAATAATCATTAGTATTTAGGTACTGACATGTAATGAGCACCAGTACTACACGTAAACCCGTATCCCACAGTAAAGGTGATCTGAAAGGTCCGAATCTTTGCTCGACTTTCGGCCATAAGATTTCCACTGGTACGTAGAACTGCAATGTATATGTGCATATGATACCGAACATCATACTCGAAATGACAACTTTAGACAACCTGTGAAATACAAAGTGTTAGGCTTATAATATGCGTGTGTTATAAATATAATAAAATCGTGTAAAATACTTACAAAAATTCTTCTGGCAAGTTTAAAGTGAGGCTGCCTCGCACTGCGTCTCCGAATCTCCAATACCCCATAAAACCGGTAAGAACTATGAGACTCGTAACGATAACCATGCCTACGTTTAGCACTCCGAACGCAGTAGAGAACTGTTTTGGCTTTTTCATTTCCTGCTCTAATGGTAAGACCTGAAGTATAAACGTAAAATATGGATAAAAAAAAAAAATAAATACATAAAATTTACTATCAAATTGTATTTCGATAAAATTTACCAAACTAATTCCTTCGAATGAAAAGATACTGGTGCCGAAATATAGAGGTATTGTCGTCCAATGAGCAATGGCAGATCTTGAAGACAATGGCGGTAAATCAACGGTACAATAGTACAAAATTACAACCAGGCCCACAAGCATACACACATTTGCTATTGCAGACAACCGGGCAATGAATTTTAAACTTCTGATGAGCGATGAAATCATTATAGGCACCATCGATATTAATATACTGACGTGTACGTCTAATTGTATGTTATACCAGCTCAACATCTAAAAACGCATATTAAAGTAAGTAAGTAGGTTACGTTTATTATTTTTTTAACTACTGTCGATGTATTAATAATTTATATTCCAGGCATACTCAAGGTATACCTTCAATATTACCTATGGTAACCTATTAATCAATTATAGTTAAGGGTCTCGGTGCTAGTTTTCAAATTCTCCACAATTCTATAAAATTTAATTCTTAAATTTTATATTTTAGTTGCCACTTCAATTATAAGACGAAACACTAATCTACTGCCCTAAGCCTATTAAGGGGGGGAGGGTTGATAGGGTGTATTATATTGAAAAAAATTACTTTACGGGAATAACTCTCAAGCTTTGTAGAATTGTCGGATTTTTATGACTATTTTTTTATCTGAAAGTAGAAGACTTCCTACAGCTCGCATCGATCTTTGATTTTGTATTTTATTTTAAATAATTGTACCTATTGAAAAATGTGTAAAAAAAATGCTTTTCATCTTGTATATTTTTGGCCATATTATACATTTTGAGAATAAAATATTGAAAAACAGAGATCGATGCGGGCTGTAGAATATTTCTCTCTAGAAATTAAAAAAAAAAATATAAAATTTGGTTGATTCTACAAGGCGGTATCGTTATTCCCGCAGAGTGTATTTTTAAGGAAAAAATGGCATTGGCACCGGCGCCTTAAGTAAAGAAAAAAAAAAGTTGAACAATTATAAAATAAATATATTAATAAATTTAAAATAAAAATTCAGGGAGACATCTTCTTGATATCTCACAATTTCGTACAGTAAAATTATTAAATTAAATCAATTATCATGACAAATATTATTTTTATTATCTTGCTACAGCATTTAACTTTATATTTCCTTAAAAGAATTTATATAGGTAGAAATAAATAATTTACAATATCTTTTAGATTCTGAGTGAAACGATGAATGAATTGATTTTACAATGATGTGTGTTTTTTTTAATTTTTTAATTTTTTTTTGAGTCTGTCATCACCTTTTAGAACAGTAAAAGTGCTTGGATTTTCTTTAACAGTACCTTTTCTGATAGGAAAGTGAATCTAGTTGATACTTTGGGGGGTCAAAAGTAAAAATAAATATCAATAAAATAGAAGGTTCCTATTATATTGTTTCAAAGGCAGATCAAAAAAATTAAAAATCCATAGTCACAATTTTTTTTTATAAGCATCCAAAGTTCAAATATTGACAAAATACGTAAAAATGACGAAAATTTGCAAATTATTTTTAGTTAGAAATTCATGAAAAATTTTCTTTTTAAATCTATAAGATTTGAAAATGTAGTACAAGATTTCTCATAAGTTTGTCTACCTTTTTTTAAAAAAAAATGTCTACAAGCAAGTCAAATTAAATTTTTATGAGCGTTTGAAATTCATATTTTTACAACATTTGATATTCACTCGATTTCTCAGTAACGATTTTCTTATTTTGTTGTAATTAAAAAACGAATGACTGTAGATACTCGAAAATTTCACTGAATGTTTATATTAGTATTTTCTATATAAACGATAAAATTTTGAAAGTAATTTGACTCTTTTTGAGCTGTTTACGGATATTGTCAGTTTTCAATTATTTTAGTTTTTTTTTCTATAAATATCAATAAAGTTTTATCTGTTGGGCCAAAAAGTGTAAAAATTAATACAAGGCTCCTGATATATTGTTACGATAGCAGTTGAAAAATATTAAAAATACATAGGCACAAATTTTTTTTTATAAGCATTTAAAGATCAAATTTTGACAGCATTAATCAAATTTAAAATTTAATAATTATTTCGTAGTTAAAAATATATAAAATGTTCAACTTTTATATCTAAGGATTGAAAATTTAAAACAAAATTCCACGTAAGTAGTTAATTCTGTTACCAAAAAATCTAAAAAATACATAAGCACAGTTTATTTTTATAGTCATTTTAAGCTCAAATTTGGACAAAATTACATATTAAAAAACCTGGAATAACTATTTTAGTTATTTTGTTGTGATTGTATAATACTATTCGTGGGTACTTGAAACTTCTAAAGTATACTATTATATATCTATGATAGTACCAAGATTTGTTGTTGATGTATAACGCGTTCTAAGTACCTAATGGATATTGTGATATAATTAATTTGGAATTTATTATAGATACTTATTATTGGTCAATTTTTTTTTAATACCATATAGATAAGTAGGTATATAATATATCTTATACCTAGACTGACATACCGTCTCCGCTCAGAATCGTTTTTCTTATACAGTGATATTATATCATTGAATTCAAATTTAATACTATCCATTATACAGTGTGATCCACTTGTAACCTACTGTACAGCAGAGCAACATCCACTTACCCACCTTTTTTTTTATTATTATTTAAATTTAAATGGATTTAAAGGTAACTCATCAAGATTTCTAAATAACACATTATAAAATATATACATAATCAATTATATGAAAGAATATTTTAATTATTTATCAATTTTAGTTTTAAATATTGTATAGGTACCTTTAGTGTTACTTACATAATTAAAATTAATTATTAATTAATAAATTTACCACAAATCGTAGTACTAATAAATTATTTATATTTTTGTAAAAATAAAAGCAATTTGATACAATGTCGTAATTTATTTTATTCTAGCTTGTGTAGAACATAAATCCGCACAAATATGTATTTTATTAATATAATTTAAAAAGCAGCTATTAATTTCCTTAAAAATGTAATGTCGTGGTGTTCAATAACACCAAAAGGCTTATATACTTTTCGCAATTATTTTTAATTTGAATGGTTTAAAAACAGTTCATAGTTATAATAAACTAATGAAGCACAAACTTATCATTGATTATATACTTCTAGATTTTGTTTATAGTTGAAAACCAACCGTAATAAAAGTTTGATATCCAATTAAGTTGTTAGTTGTTATACAATATAAATTATCGTGTATTTACGCGTTTTATATGATTGTTTTCACGAGAATAATCCTCACATTTAAATCAAATGTAAATATTGTACTGTAAAAACACATTTTAGAAACAATCATTTACTTTACCTGCTGAATAGATTTTGATACAAATAGAATATAAACACAACAAAATCCCAACTGAGTTATGACTATAAAACTATTCACACTATTCCTGTACAACAAAACAAAACGATTGTAGCAATTAGTAAATATTACTACTAAATATATATATATATATGATATATATATATATATATGATATATATATATATATATATGATATATACATATAATTGTAGAACTTTATCAGAACATATTTCAACACAGTTTTAAGTTGAAAGTAATTCTTTAATAATTGATCCATTATTGAGGAATATTAATTTTACAATAATAATCACGGTATAAAAATAAGTAAGTAATTACATGCTCTGTAGTCATTGTATAATTATTAACCAACGTGTTTTATATAATAATTTAACTAAAACTATGATTAATTATATAAGTTAAAACTGATAGTCACTCACCGAAAAAAAACTGAGTAACTTTGAAATCGCTGTGGTCCAGTTTCAAAAGATAATTCTACTGTCTCGGCAAATTGTGGATTATGTTGTAATTTAAGTTTTTGTTTAACGCTTTTTGAACACTGCACCTAAAAATATAATTATGTTTATGTAATAATTGTATATAGTTAGTCCTATACAGGCTGATTCACCGAGCATGCTCATTTTCTTTTTATCCTTTTAATCGTGCATTTATTCAAGTTACGATTTTTGGAATTTTAACTATTGGTACTTTAAAAATGTTTTATAAAATGCTTCGACTTTTTATTATATATACTTCGGCGCTACAAAATTTATTTTTCAATATAGAACCATCCTTTTTTACTGTAAATTGTTTATTATAACTTGTTTGAAAATCTTTATATGCCTAGGTAAATCGAAATTTGAATGAGTTGATCCGTGTTTGTTATTTTATCCATAGTAGGTTTAAAAGATACGCCCATAAGCCCATATGGGAGTTTAGATTAATTTAAAATCATATAACTTAATTGACATTAATATATATCAACATTTTGTCATACGCAATACGCAAACCTTTTTTTTTTAAATATACTATTAAGGATTATTTACTCTTGGTACATAAAGTTTAATACCTTAAAAACTACTCTGATTCTGAGATACATCAATATTTTCAAAAAATCATGGGTCATACGCCCGCATGTTTGTCGTTGCTTACAACTCAATATACATAAATATACAACAGTAATAATCGTGTGTTGGTAATTGTAATATTAGAATAAATTAATGAATTATCAAACCTAATGGTAAATACATTATCTGCCTTTTAAAATTGGTTTTTATTTATCATTTCAATTTTTAAGCGTGTTATGAGCATTATTATACTATAATATTTCACGTACTCATACAGTACTCAACTTGCATATAACAATTTATAAATATCGTAAATAACGATCTTGGCGTACCTACCAGTTGCGCACTCAAACACCGTTTTTTTTCCATGAGTGAAAAATGATTTGCTTGTGAAAAATGATTTGTTTACATCTATAACGCATGTATTATATTTATTATATTAAAGTTAAGCAAGTAGATCGTGCTAAGTGTTTTTTTTACTATTGTTACTAAAAATTATAAATCGTCCTTTACAATTGGGTTAAATACCTAGTACCTATACTACCTACTATAGGTACAATTGATACAATAATATTCAAAGATCATTTTCAAAAATATTTTTTAGCATACATTGTTTCTTTGAAATCTAAAAAGAGACCAGGAAGTTCTCAGATTGCGAATAAATAAGGAGTGTAATATTTTATCAACCCGATAACCCATTAACTTTTGCATTGTGAAATGGTCTTATTTATAATATAAGCTGAATAAACATTAATAATTTGACATAATATTAGTTAAAATGGAAAATGTTAACAAATTATTTATTTATTATCGTATCAGATTTTAAATAATAATTTCTATTATACCTAAATTTATACGTATTATGAATTAATTCAAAGAGTAACTTGTTAATAGTTACAAACTATACTAATGGGATAAAAGTAACTAAATACATTATACGAAGTCGCCAATGTTTGTAACTTTATAGCTGCAGAAGCCAGTAGTTGAGTACTGCCTGAGCTTATAGAATACCACCATGCGTATAAAAACTGAAATACTTTCGTTGAATGAAAATAATTGTATAATAATTGCTTACTAATACGTGTTGATTGTAAACACAAATGATTCCAATGATAAACGTCAAAACTGGTGATAAAAATAATCCTCCGTTTTTAAATGCGTCTCCCATAGCTAAAATTCCACATCCAACATTTCCTTTCAACATGTTTACCAGTGTATCTAAATAACTAAAACGATTTTCAAAGCTTATATAAAGTATTTATATGATTATATCAAGAAACGTATATTATTGTATATAGTTTATAGCACTTACGAAGTAGGATGAGCAGTTGGATTATAGACAATGGACAATATGCTAAGTCTGTGCTCGGCATTTTCTCTTTTTATCTGTTCGGTTCTGCCATTTGACCGAATATTTACACAATCTGACTTCCATTTTTCTTTGGCCATGTTACCGCTCTCAACCATTAAAAGCGACGAAGTCTCGTCGACGGCGGATTTAGGTGATCTCGATTGTTCGGCTAATATGTCACTTGCAGCCTCAAGGAGTTCGGCCTATAAAAGTAATCGAATAAGCAGATAATTAATTTGAATTCTATACATATTATACATCTAATTTTTAATCTAAACACAAACTTTCACTGTATAAAATATTAAAATGTTTTTGCACTTTTGCTTTTAAAAAAGATTAAAATTATTATTATAACATTGCAGTTGAGACTTAAGGATAAACGCCTGCATAAGAACCTTAACTATAAAATTATAATTAAATAATAATAATATTATAATCGCAGTTACATTATACACCGCAACCACGTTAGTTTCAGACAATATATCATGTATCAATTAAATTTTTTTTTTTATTATCAGATTAAAATAAATTCTATACTTAAACAACGGTATATTATAATCAATTATATAATATAGGTATAAATCGACATCGCTAATTTATCGATGTACCATGGATGCTCTTAAAATTTAAATATAGATTTTATTTTTAGTGGTTAAACTACTGTTATAAAAAGATCATAACGCTGATGAGAAACAACGTTGTAAACGCATTTGAGGACGTATTATAGGAAGAAGATTACTGATTAATAGACCAAGACCCAAAAAGTGACGTTGTTAAATACCTATTTATGGTTAATTTTTGGATATAAATTAAAATAATAGGTACATATTATATGGTAAAACTATTACAAATATATCTACCATGGTATTAAATCTATTTTCTCGTGTGGTTTGCTATATTTCTGCAAGTAGATACCTATAATCTATATATTATTAAAAGTATATTATATATATATAGTTTAACGTAAAAAAAACATTCAATAGTATAGGTACCTATTTTAAGTAACCTGCATGGTACATCAAAAAAAATACTAAATGTAGGTGTTTTAATACACGTATAATCGTTAATTTTAAATACTAGTGTTTATAATTGTAGATTATACTACTATTATAGTACTACACTATTATTTACAGTTTATACATTATACTAGCCAATAAGTACTATACTACATTACTAGTATTATTATAATCAATGGTAAATTATCTAGGGACTAATATAATATTATACAGGGTGTAACATAATGACCAGATTGATAAAATAACCTAAGTTCAATTAATATTATATTTTTTTTATAATTTTTAGGCAAAAAAAATCAAAAAAATCGAATTTAACTAAATTTTTTTTATGGAAAAATTCAAAATAAACAATTTATAAATATAAATTTTAGAAAAATGTTTCTGGTAAAAACATTTATTTTTTCCAATTCTTTAAAATATCAATATATATTTTTGGAGTAAATAAATTCGAAACATAATAACTTTTTTTTAAATATTGTTTTTGGGGATCAGACATAATAGTAATTTTTAAATTATTTATTATCCATTTATTTTTGTAATTCTTTATTTGTCTGGTCTTTCTGTTACACTCTGCAGTATATGCAATTTATAAAGTATATCGATATCGATAGATACCTATAGGTAGGTACACAATTGTAACAAGACATAATACACACAGTGCACTGTGCAGTCTGCAAAAAAATGCATTTTTTGCATATTTGTATATAACTTAAACTATCGTAAACCAATATTGTATTTTTTAACTTAAAATCTTAGGCAATTCTTATCTACATTTGTATTAATAATTGTTATTTATATTTACAATGGAAATTAAGCTACTAAATCAAAATATTTTAAGTATATCTATCTACATTACTAAGTGGATTACACAGATAATAAAGACAAAATTCTCATGTGTGCGTTTGCTTTGTATAAGTGTGTATCGTAAAAGCTACCAGTAAGTAAATTAATTCATTGTTTTATCAAAGTGCTAGATAATAATATGCAAGACGTACATCTAATCTAGGCATTACATTTTAAGCTTAAGATATCCGGCGTACATCAATAAGAAAAAAGGTAATTAAATAAAAATGTTTGTCTGTGTCGCGACTTTCAATTACAACTTCTGACTTCTGAGGCCATAATAATATGTATAAGCATTCAATTTGATTAACTATATAGTCAGTAGTTACAATACTGTTCAATTTCGTTATCAAAATTTTATAATTGTTTATAATTAATAGGAATTGATAATAAATAGATTTTTGTATATTATGTGATTAATGGATATTAATTTAATTTCAATTTGAATATAATAATTATAACTTCAGAAAAATTGAATACAACATCTGGAAATCATGAACTTTTTAACACGGTAAAAATAACTTTTTTTTATTACTCATGTAAAGAACTCAAATATTTTAATTTTTAATTTTGAATATATATCTACATTTAAATTGTATTAATCTATATTGTTAAAAATTTTAATTCCTAATGGATATAATGTGTAAATAGTAACTAATAAGTGTATGTATGTACATGTAACGCATTGGTAATGTTCATCGTTGAATTGCATTCCCACACTACAATAAACTTTGAACGGGAAATAGAATAATTACTCATAAATCATAATGTACATAATACCTACACGGTTACACGTAAGCTAATAATTGTATTTCCTAAATAAATGCAAGTGAATACCAGTAGGTACATACCTAACATTTATTATATTATTTGGATGTTCAACAGTTTTTAATTATTTGCCTATAATAATATAAAAATATAATATAATTCATAGAAACGTATAATTTTTAACAAGATACATCGGAAAAAGGTAAGTAAAAAATACAATCATAAGCAAATTTAAACTTTGATTTTCAAATAAATAGTTGTTCAAAATTTAAGTCCTTACTGCTTTCAGATCGGTAGAAGCCATTAATTTTAAAACGTCATTGCCGTTTATTGATGAAGTAATCTCTTCTGCAGGTAACATAATTATTCCAAGTAAAATATCCCGTGTGGTAAAATTTTTTTAAAAAAAACCTTCCTGGGAAACCAAACTTCACCGAACTACCGAATCAAATAGCGTCTAGTAATGAACTAACGTGACCCTCCATTTATATTTAAAGCAAACAATCGGCTATACAGAAATAGTAGGTAAAATTAATGTTAACGAACAATATCGCTCCTCGTATCACCTTGATAAAACCTACCTCTTTAATTTTTCGTACAATCTAATTGAAAAATCAATTATTTTTATAAAGAGCTACTTGAAAACGCGCAAGGTTTATAGATAACTCACAAGTTTAACGAATACCGATTTAATTTAATACAATTTAGTTGTATAAATTATTGTTTTAGCTATTACTATATAAGAACTGTGGGCTTTAAGGTATTTAATATTATGCTTTCTCGAAAAATGAAGCATATTATTCTATTTTAAGAGATAAGTAAGTACAAACATAAAATATTATTATAGGTACAATTAAAATAAATGTGATGTGAATGTGTTACTCGAGAAATTCGTAATGATAATAGTGTTAGTCGAATGATTTTCATTGGAGTTGAATTTAATTTTATTCACATCCAATATTGTGCGATCCAAGATTATAGGCAACAGTAGTTTATTGGGTTATTTTTATTTATTTGTTTGTCTTTACATTTGAAATAGAAAACAAATAATTTTTTTTTTGTCAATTTAAAAATGTAATGAAAATTCTATTGAATACATCTTAGGCCACACAAATTCTGCTATATTTTATTGTAGCTTGTGGATCGTAATAGTCCAATATAATATAGTCATATAGATACGTTACATCAATAACTCTATATTAAACTGATATTATACCTTATTTTATAATATAATTTACATTGAGCTTCAAAATTGAAAGAACAAAAATAATTATCAATTTTCTTTTATATACCAATGTTTTATTTTTCATTAATCAAAATTAATTGATATTTACTTATTTAACTATTGAATATTAACAAAATTAAAACGTCAGTAAAAAATATTAAAAAGATAATGTATTTACATATTAATATTTAAAACATTATATTATTATAACCAAATAGGTACTATACTAAATATTTGTATAGACCACTATAGATTTTCTAATATGCAGGTAGGTATAATATTATTATTAGGTACTATAGAGATTATATAATATTAGTGAAATATAGGTATATACCAACAGTAATTTATAAAAACTTGTCACTGATGTCTTACTATATATATTTCCGCCTCTTGGACCTGTGCTGTGAACAATCTCATAAGTACCGTTTCTGTTATGAATGGAAATGTTTATTATAATAAATAATCAAAATTCTAAAATTAGATTACATGTTATCTCGAGTGAACAAAGTTCATAGTATAATTTTTTACAATTATCGGTAATTACTAATATGACTCTAGTTGTATATTATGAATCGATATATTTAATGCAGATAATTATCAAATTTTATTGTACAGTCCGAAATTATCTAATAAATAATACTACCACATTAAAACACCATTTTTCATTCTGGGCGGAGCGATAGTAAGATGAATAAATGTATTGGTTTTACGATATGATTTATTGAATATTGACGTGCGCTTTTTTTGCTTCGATTTTCAACATTATGAGTGGTTTCTAATACCAAATTGGATAAATTTTTGAGGCTTCAACAGAGTGTAATTCACGGTACTTTTTCAAAATAAAACATTACGGAAAAACAGAAATATTCTCGAAAAACAAGTTTTTGACAAATCGATTTTGTTTTTTGTTATAATTCAAAAATAAATAATGGTAGATACTTCAATACTTGAAATTTTCACATTCATGTGCAAATAATTTGACCTGAATATCGTCAAAACCACGAATATTTCTCAAATTATTTTGTAGTTAAAAATATATAATATATATGGCAGTAACTCTATTTTATTGTGTAGAACGTATGCAATAAAATGCAGTTACTGACGTATTCGTTGGAAATCCAGAAAAACAGTGATACCCTATAGAAAATTAAAAAAAAAAAATTTGGAAAATTGAGTTACTGCCTTATTCGTTGCGTATGGTATATTATACCTATACCTATACAATTTTAAATTTTAAAAATCTATGGCTTGAAAA
This sequence comes from Acyrthosiphon pisum, assembly GCF_005508785.2. Taxonomy (NCBI): domain Eukaryota; kingdom Metazoa; phylum Arthropoda; class Insecta; order Hemiptera; family Aphididae; genus Acyrthosiphon; species Acyrthosiphon pisum. Next base: position 165,717,013 of record NC_042494.1, on the reverse strand, counting down.
TTTAATACAAGGTTCTATTTTTTTTTTTGGAATATTATAAAATTTTAGCATTAAGTCACATATATAATAATATGTTATGAGTCATAACATAATATGACCGATTAAAGTTAAAATGTTAATGACATGGCTGCCCACACAGCATTTGGGAAATGATAATATTTTTGAATGCTTGAATAATGAATAGTTGACTAATAATATTGTATAAATATTTTATATTCATGATAACAAAATATTGGACTATATGGTTGCACAAAAATATTGACTTATAAAACTAATGTTTCCATGAAAATGTTTTTTGAAAAAATATGATTAAAATGTTTTTTTAACGTTTTTTACAAAATATTTTGCAAATGTGAACTTCTTGGCCAAAAAATATAAATAAAATAAAAATATTTTCTTATTATTTACACAATTTTTTCAAATATTTTAATAACTATATTGTTTTCCTGAAAATATTTTTACCATTGTTGGGAAATATTAAAATGCTGTGTAAGATGGATACCTATTTAAACGTAGGTATATACAATTTTTGTTATTTTGCAAAAAATATTAGTCAATCATATAAACTTGAAATAGGTATTCCACAATTAGGTAGATAGGTAGGTACTTAAATTATCGTTATCTATACACAATGGCATTTCAAATTATTATAGGACTAATTGTAAGCTATTATTATAAGTAATTTATATAGAACCTACGAAATACGAATCTATGAATATTGTTGAACCTTGTACAGTATTGACTTAAAAGTGATATAAGAATACAATATGTATTAATTACAATAATAATAATAATAATATGATATACCTAATACCTAAGTAATAATTAATAATACAATAAAATATTATGCGATGTTTTTCGCAAAAATAAGTTGAAATGTTCTACATACCACGTACTACAAATATAAATAAATTACTAGTATAGGTAGTCAAGCCCGGATTAAGACATTTTGAGGCCCACGGGCCAAAGTTTTAAATGAGGCCCTAGTACAAAAAAAAAAATATAATATGTATATTGTATATAATGTGTTCCGGGGTGAAATGACCAGTCAACATCATGATATAAAAGTATACCAAAAATGATTAAGAAATAGCCTTACTCTTTTTGTATTCGAATGCTATTTTAAATACTTTTTTTAAGAAGTATTCGAATGCGTATTCTGAATACTTTTATTTGTATTTTTTATTCATAAAAAAAATACTTTTTTTCTAAACCAGAAAAATAGTTTTAAATTTATGACAAGACATATTATAAATCATGAACATTAATTTTATTCTTTAAACGAAATATAATATTGGCCCATGATATGATTGTTTTATAAACACCAATACATCCCGTATGGCCCGTATCGGCCAAATCATATGTGGTCAAAATGTATAAATAACTTATGATTACGTTATATGTTTAATTATTAATTAATAAATGTTAAATACCAACCATTCAAAAACTGTCAAAAACTAGTTGTGAAAAAAAGTATTCTGAATATATTTTTTAAGAACTATTCGAATACGTATTCTGAATACTTTAATTCTCATTTATTCGATTATGTATTCCGAATACAAAATAAAAGTATTTTTTACAAGACTGCCCCCCCCCCCTTAATCCGGGATTGTAGGTAGTGCACTATAGTGCTTTAAAGATACTTTAATGAATAATATTCTTATTCCCTTCAACCATACATTATACACAGTGATTCAACAAGCATGTTCAGTCCTTTTTTTCTTCAATAACACAGTTATTTAAAATCTGATTTTTGCAATTTTATATTTACTTAAAGATAATATTATTAAATTCTTGAGATTTTTTTTTTACTTCTTATAATGATGTGTGAGCACTGTGAGCATATTATTACAGAGTGTCCTATGGAGGTATAAAGTTCTGATTTTCAAATGAGACCACCCTCCCCCTTTTAAACTATAAATTATTCATCGGATAATTTTTCTGGGAAATTTGACGTACTACCTATCAGAATCAAAATTCATACGAGTAGTTTTTGAGTTATTTAACTTTGTGCTCTAAGGATAAAAATACCGTGTCAATGGGTTTATGGGCCATGGGGACTATAGTGGTTTGAAATTTTAGTCATTAATATCAATCTTTCGTCACATTAATAATTTCTAAAAATGGCTCAAGTAATTATAACTAGCTCCAATATTACGTCTATTTTATATTTTTGTAATACCTTTTCTAACTTTTTAAGGACTATTATCCAGTCTAGGTGGCTTATAATTTATAATTTATAATTTATCCTTAGTGAAAACAATTTAATAACTAACAAACTACTCATTCGAATTTTGAACAAAGTACCTAACCTACCTACATCAAAATTTTCAAAAAAAACTATCCACTAAATAATTTGCAGTAAAAAAGGGGGTTCACATTTGCAAAACAGAATTTTGTATCGCCACAGGACATTCCTTAAGTAGTATAAAAAAACACATTCACATGAAAAAATTGTCTTTGTGTATATTTAAAAATTCCAAAAATTAGAATATAAACTGTGTTATTGAAGAAAAAAGGGGTGAACATTCTTGATGAATCACCCTATAATATAAGATGTGGTCAAAGGGGATAGGAATATCAAATACATTTTTATAGCACTATAGTGCACTATTTATCAATAATTTATTTTTATATTTGTAGTACGTGGTATGTACAACACTTAAACTTATTTTGGGTTGTAATAATGGACGTAGTGAGTATAGAGTTGATTTTTTTCTTTTTGTCTTCGTGTGCACTGCCCAGGTTAGTTGGATTTATGATGATTCCAAGGTGATTGGATTATTTATTCGTACATTTTTCGTGTCAAATCCAAAATTACTGAATTAATTTAATTTGTTTTAATTTTAAATTTAAATTTAAATTTCCAAGGGGAAGACCTCGACAGCGGTGGTTAGATAGAGTTAAGAAAGATATTTCAGATACCGACGAGACAAAGCGATTGGAAGATGCAATGGACTGGAATATATGGAGAAGTTTGGTTGAAGCGTGCAAAAAGCCTTAATGGCTTGTACAACAAAAAAAAAAAAAAAATGTACTTAAAATTTAAATATTTTAAATATTTGAGTACAATTTCTTATCGACTATTAAACATACAAGAGTGTAGAATGATGTGTAAAGTAGGTGACACTGTCGACTGTCGACTTCTTACCCCTACAAATTATAACATAATCAGTAAAAATTACCGTATAAAAGTATTTTTTTTTTATAAATCAAATAAATATTTGTGTAATACAAAAAGTTAATATTGTATTTATCACAATTCACAATACTATTACAATGTATAAAGACAAGTAGGCAATTTTAAATTATTATTGCGGACAATACAATACCAATTAAAAATTTGAACAAAATGTTTGGCAACATAATAGTATGTACTCACTACTCATACATTTATGAGGAACTAAAATTGAATAACAAAACATTGAAAAAACCGACGATAGACATTACTTCAAAGTTCCACGAAAATACACACGTGTTTTTAATAAACTGACCCACATGAGAGGTACTCTACTGCTCTAAAAAAATCTAGACGATTTTATTTATTATTATTATTGCGAAGGATGAATTTTACTTACTCAATCAAATGGGTACACATTTTTTTTATTGGCGAATAATAGAATCAGTTAAATAATTATTATTGGCTCATCCTGTTTAATTTATTTTTTAAGTATAATAAGTTTATCTCGTCATAGTTGATTTCAAGTTTAATATTAAATTTAGTGTGTTTTATAAAACACCTAATTTAAAATATACGTTTGATATTTTAATTATTTGAATTCAGCAGGTATCCATATGCTTTCCTAGATCATTATTCGTTATTACACGTTATACTTGTACGCAGACCTCACTTGGAATCAAATTTGATTTTGTGAAGTAAGTAGGTTATAGGCACCTATCACGTTTTGAAAATAAAATGCTAGATTCCCACTTAAATCATATTTTAAATCATACATTCGCGACAAAGGAAATTACGTTTCAACTAACGATCTAGTATTTTTAATATGTTTGTGACCTTGGATCATACAAAATCTTACTATTTTTTTATAATTTTCACATATTTTTAACATTAATTAAATTTTAGGTAATATAAATGATGTATTATAATATAACTTATAGTATATTATATATTATTAACTTATTTTATATTAATTAAAAGTATTTTTATTATTCTACTTTATACCTAACATGATTTTAAAAATCAATAGATCAAAGTATAATATTATTGTTTTCTTTTAATTATGATTTATGAATTATGATTATAATCGTTTAAATCACTTTAGTTTACATCGAGCTATATTATTTTTTACAGCAGTTTACCATTGTTAATTTAACTATCATATCTGTGTAAAAAAGGGCCCATCCTGTGAAACATAAAATAAATAAAAGTCTACACTGGATTAGGAAATAAAAATTACTCAAATCTCTAATTGTGAAGTAATTACATACCTAGGTTTTTATTATCACGAGTCAATAAAGATAAACGATTGTCTATAAGAACAATTCAAAACATAATATTTATAAATCTATAACAATAAATATAATCTGTTTATAACGTTGATTTAAAATACGTATTATTATTTTATTCTGGGTACGATTTATATTATAATTATCTATTGTTAATTAGTATAGGTAAGCAAACGGTAAATTTGGCATTTTCCCAAGTTTTTTGACCGTTAAATTTTAGAAAAATTAAAAATTATTAGTTCTTTACTTTTTATAATTTATAATATTGCCATTTATTACAAACTATGATAGTACATAGTAGATAATACATAACTATATAATATATAATATATATATATTAATTAGTTTTTATTTCTGTGAATCACACGAGACTACGCAATAATACCTATATACCTAGACACCGGGTATCCTGGTATCATTTAATATGTAACTATGTTCAGTGTTTGGAAGGAACGGATTCCTGGAACGGATTCTTTTTAAAGAACGGCACAGTGGACGAAATCTTTTTTATAAAAAAAGAACGAGAAAATGAACTAGTTCTTTTTTTTAAGGAAAAATAACAAAATTGTTCGTTCCTTTCTAGTTCCAATAATTTACACAGATAAGTATGTAAAAATTGAAATTAAGATATATTTTTTTAATGTACATAATGTATATTCCTAATTAGTGATTGTAATCGAGTATCGACGTTAAGACAATCGACATACGTTAGCCAACGATTTAATTTTGAAGAAAATCTCAAAATATATAATAATATATTGCATAAACATATAAAATATGTACCTACTTGTAGTTATATATTATAAATACAAATTAAAGAAGTATGCATAATACGAAAAAAAAACATTAATGATTTAATAACAATTTTTATTTTATTTAGAACTAAAAAAAGGAACTCATTCATTTTCCAAAGGAACGACAAAGGAACGAATTCTTTTTTTTTAAGGAACAAGGAACAGAACGAATTCCTTTTTATAGGGAACTTGCCAAACACTGCGGCTATGTTTCAATTAGTTGAACCACTGAATTCCTATCTTTAATTAAGAATTGCATTTTAACATTGAATGTAGTTTGTTTTCAATTCAAAGGGAACAATACCAAGAATGTTATTGTCGGAGAAAAATCACCTACCTAAAACATTTCTATTAATAGACAAAAAATGTACCTTTTAAATTACTCAACAATAAACATCCGCGTGACAACATTTATTAATTTTGAACAATACAATTTACTATATTATATTATAAAACTTTGTTTAATTTAATAAATTATTGCATGATTCCGTGTGCAATTTGATAAACTTGATTTTTTTAGTGTCTATCATCATGCATTGCAGAATACATTTATTCATCACTTCAACCAGGGCCATATTTACCATAAGGCAGGATAGGCAACTGCCTATGGCCTCCGTTGTTAGAGGGCCATTTATGAAGACTATTTTTATTTTTTAGAGTACTACCTTTCATCGTATAAAATAAATATAAGAAACATATAATATTTCAAAAAAAAATGAAGTGATTAATCCTTAGCATAGTAAAATATAAATGAAAATAAACAAAAGTCTATTTTTAATAAGAACGAATTGGATTCTTCAAACTTTGATGACATGATAAATTAATTTGCTTTATAAAAATGCAAGAAAAGTAATATTATAAAATAGCTTATTAATTATTTCTATTATAAATATAAAAATGTATTGTCTATTACAGTTAATAATTAATATAAAAAAATAGACATGTTTAATTTTGTTTTCAATATCAATAATAAATACATATATATATATATATATATTAATTAATTAATAATAGGTACAAGAAATCTGTAGCCTGTAGAGATAATAAATGTATAACTTTATATTTATGTTTGTGAAAATGTATAAGTAAATACTATATTAATATAATTTATTATTTTTTTTATACAACACGTTTGTGGGGTTGGGGGGGGGCTATAAACGCTTCTGTTGACAAGGGGCCACTTTTTTATTTTGCCTAAGGCCACAAAATGCCTAAATCAGGCCCTGACTTCAACCATGGTTTTTAAATAAATAGGTATAATAGGTACTTTGTGTGGGAAATCCTCTGTACTTTTTTAATGAAAATATGTTCACTTAATATTTTTAATATTTTTTAGACATGATAAAACGTTCAAAATAGTTTGGCACTTTTTGTGAGCTATTATAGACATTTGAAATGTTCGATTTATATGTTGAAAAAATGTTGATTCTGGACTCCTCACTCCCCAGTAAAAAAGTTTAAAAATGTAATACAAGGTTCTTCGTAAGTTGTTCTTACATCAATTTAAAAACATATAGTATGCATATTTTTTTTTATAAGCGTTAGGAATAATTCCTTTAAAATTATTTTAAATTTTGATAATATTGGACATTCAAATAAAAAATACAATTTTAGTTGAAATTCAACATAATATCAATCATAGAAACTTAACAAATTTCTGAAATTACGTGTACTACAATTTTCCGAATGAAATGTTTAATATATTTAAAAAAAAAAACTAAAAAATTAATAACAAATAAATATGGACATACAATACAGTTATAATTTGTAATAATCCAAAAAATTTTTTTCTAAATTTATGACAAGGACGATGTGTATCGTGTATATAGACCGTGTAAATTATAATCATATTATTCCTCTGGTATACGACTGATACAGTTGTAGGTAGAATGTTTTATTAAAAAAATACGTAAAATCCCCCTAGTACATTAACCACAGTGGAAAAATATTCTGGATAGAAAAATAGGGACCTACACGTTTAACTTTTGTAAATAATAGTTTCCTGATAGATGAATCAGCTATACAGATCAGATTGCAGTAAAGACTATAATATATAGGTCAGGTTCTACAACAATAATAAGAAATCTAGGTACCTATGGGTATTCTAAAATAAACATAATAATATCTATAACAGAAGTTATAACATGCAATCTATTTTATATTACAATAATACCACGTACACCAATTATATATTTGAATACAATTAAAAAAAAAAAATACAATAAATAATTATCTATAATTTGCTTCCAAATTAACTGAATTGCTGTACCGAATTCTACGTATGTGACCGTGGAAATGTTAAATAGTCTATATAGTTTTTACAGTGTGTTATTGCATACTATAATAACATAATAATACACTGTAATAACTGTTATCCGTTTTAAGTGACATTTTCATAATGACAAATGAAAAATCACGATAGGTTACGTATACCCGCTGCTTATTGCATTTTAAAAGGATCGGTTATAATTTTTTGAATATTTTACAGTCTTGCAAATTAATATGAATGTTTTTAGCCTTAAAAACTGATCTCCTTTTTAGATATAATGAAGGTTCCGTCTTAATTACAATAAATTAGTACATTATTTCATTTTGTTACGGTATTATTTATTCAACAATACCAATCGTTAGTTTTAATCAGTTATACGATTCTTAAAAAAATATCGCAATGCACGTGTGCAACGTATACCACATGCAAACTAATAATATTGCCGTCCCTAAATGCAAAAGTTACCTAACAATACATTTGAAATTTGAAATTGTATTGTTTATATCCAATGCACGAAGCAAAAACAAATTTGGTTTCTTACATAAATTCTAACGCGTGTAATGTAGGTAAATATTTTTTAATTTCCTATCGAAACAGTAATTTATTACTCATTGATAATATTAACAATATAGGTATAGGTGCCTACATTAATTCGTGTGTACACATTTTGGGTTTAATATAGTTATTTTAAATATAACTACTTAATAATTTGTATTTAATGGGTTTCGTCAAAACTGTTTTACATAAAAATAAATAAATAATTTTACTGACTTACGCGAAATGCCGATTCAGTAGATATATAGTTACCGTGGTTTAAAACGCTGTGGTTAGTTGAACTTGGTTTAAAAATGTACTGTTGCCTTTTGTCACTGCTACTGTAGTTATTACTGATGTTACCGTTGTCGTTTGATTTTGTCAAGCAATATTCACATCATAGGAGCGAGCACGCAGAATAAATTATTATAACACACAATTTATTATTATATATTATACACGTGGTCGTGAAAAATCGGTCAGTGCGCAGTCCGACGTCTGTTCAGCAATGATAGCAACAATGTGGGTTTAACAATTTTTATATTTGCCTAATAACTGATAGTATAGTTTATTTATCAGTAATATTAGATGTTATCTTGACACTTGTTTGTATTTCAAACTTTTATTACAATGGGAGTCAGCCGGTCGGATTAAGGTATGATCACGGGCTGTATAATATAGATATACATAATAGGTATAATCGTTAAAACATGTTTTTACAAAAACAAATATTGATTTATGAGCCACTTATAACCAAAACAACTAAATTCCGTGGAGGACCCAAGAGGTGTTTGGTGGGGTCAGCTGACCGACGGTTTTTTGCTAATTATTATATGTGGCCCGGCCTATTCTGACATCAATTATTATGTTCGAATAAAATGTATGTACAATAATAATCAATTTAAAATATTGTCTTAAAATATTATAAGCACAAAGGCATCGCTCAAATCTTTATGGCTAATACATTAATACAATAATACCTATATGCGATGTGGTGTAAGTGTATTATTTATTTTATGAAAACTATAGGTAATTATAGGTATTAGAAAACGAACACTAGGTAGGTAGTACACTAATTCCACTATTTATGATTAATGTTTTATTGTTATTATAAAGTATACTTAAGTGGTTGATTTTGATTTTCAACTAATATGGATATTACATTTTCATTTGATTTCTGAAGGCTGACATTTTTATATACTTGCATTTAACTCGCATAAAAAAAATATAGGAATATTTCTTAAATTTTTTTTTATATAATGACTACAATTATTATTGTATTTAATATGTACTTTAATGCATATACCAATTCAATTATTTCCAACTTTAATCAATTCAAATTTATTATATTTATTGAAGTTAAACAGACAGCTGACAAACGAAGATTTATCAAATTAAACAGTTTGTAAAAAGTAACAATAAAAAAAAACTAGTAATAAAATGATATTGAAACAATATAATAATCTATAAATATATGATATAAATGGAGCGTGAAAATGTACGTTACCTCATAAATCGAGAACGGCTGGTCCGATTTGGCTCAAATTTTTTTTAAGATGTTCGTAATTGCCAGGAAAAGGTTTTTACGAAAGATAATTTTAGGAAAATCCACCGGAAAAGTAGGAAATCTGGATGTAAAAAATAAAACAGTTGCGCAACAGTGAATTATATAATCAGGCATGTTTGTTGATTTGTATTATTATTTTTTGTCAATATATATATATAAGAATGAATGTTAGTGTGTAGATCAGACCTCTGGGAAGAAGTCAGGCTAATTTAAAAATGGTTAAATTTAGTCTTTTTTATTCATATATTAGTACGGTTAGGTTATAGGTTAGGATTTTGTATTACAAACTTGGTATAACTTTGATACTTTAGAGTTAAATCATACACTAACGTACAAACAACAAGGGGTCCGAGATCTACCGCAGGTAGATTGCTTACCTGATAATATACTGCTGCGAATCAGATTTTTTATTCCGGGCAACGGAAAAGTTAAGATAAATTGGACGGTTTTTAAGAGAAAGAGCTTAAGTCAAAAATTGATACTCTTCAGGAGACACAAAAAACATTATAACTTTGTACATTTTTAATGTTTTTAAATTTTGTATTCATAATCATGTTTAATAAGTGTTTTGTTATTTTACTATTAAATATATTTTAGTTTATATTTATTTTCTTCAAATTATAATGACTTAAGACCTATTGCATGTAATTTTATAAGACTTATGCCCTTTGTTATTAAAATAAGTTATAATTAGTGACTTAGGCCTTTTCTCATAAAAAAAAAATTCTGTATAACGACTTACTATCATGTGCATTCTATTTTATCTCGTAAACCAAATCTTACATGGCATCTACAGTGGTACCATTCAACGCGGCTTGAAATTTCATACAGAATTAATGTATAAATAAACTGAAAATTTCCAAAATTGACTTAAGCCCTTTCTCTTAAAAACCGTCCAATTTTGAACACCATACACCGAATATTAAATAACAAAAAGAACAAATTTCGAGTCATAATATAGAGTTGGTACATTTAACGGGCAACGAAGTGCACGGGATTAGCTAGTATAACTATAACAACAATACAATTATACTAGAAATAATAATAAATCGAATGATTAATGAATAACTATTAAATATTACCACTATAGCCTATAGGTACCTAATTAGGTATACTACTTATCTACTAGGCAACTAATAACAACTATACTACCACTAATGTACCAAGAATAATGCGCAGTAGGTGAGTTGATTCTCGAGACCTATTTTATATATTAATTGATTCCCTGGTCATTAAGAGATACGTACGAGTTGATTCCCTATTGTTGTAGGTAAAGAGTTCGACCGTCACACACAAGTCACAACGCGCTCATGTCCACTGAGATCTATGAAACAAAAAAATCATTACACGTCGCCGCCTGAATCTAGGTCTCTCGGTGATTTACAAAGACACTAGTTCAGATATTAGTTCAATTATTTTTTGGCCTACCCTTTTTAAACCCAATATAAGTTATTGATTACTTTACACGAGTTGATGACAATTCGACCAACAGACCAACAGACGAAAGAATTGTACAATTTATGGACTACGTATTTGATAATTATATTTCCCCAGAAGCATGTATTCCATCAAGTATATGGGCTCAATTCTCCACTACTTTAAACAGAACTACGAATAGTTGTGAGAGTTTCCATTCGAAACTCAACAGTTGTTTTTATAATGGGCACCCAAATATTTATGTATTTATAGATGAGCTGTTAGAAGTGCAGTTGGAAACGTATATAAAATGCAGAAGCAGTGGGATTAGAAAATCTAAGAAAAACAAATTTTTTTGAGAGAAGTGATGTTACGGTATACTGGTAATCTCATTACCAGATACCAATTTTTAAAAACAGTGTGTTTTAAATTTTTACCAAATAACTAAATTGTTTTAATAATATTTTTTTTACCTAATCACTACATTTTTCAAAAATAATTTTTTACATTTTTTTACTAATAATTTTAAAATATGAAATTCTAAAAAAATCAACATTTTTGAGAAACTTGTCAGCCAACCTCCTCGTGGTGTTTCTTGGGTTACGCTAATAGGCTGAATATTTGACTAAATATTGAAAATAAATAAAATGACCGTGAGATCTACTCGTACATACCTTTTGATGACCCGGGAATCAACTCAACGGTATCAGTGCAGATAAACAGGTACCCGAGAAACAACTCGTAATCCTACAATATTTTTACTCGTTTTACCACTATTTTAAATCAAATTAAAAATCAGAGTTTAAACATCAGCATGTAGAATAGATTGTAAAAAGATGTATGTATATTGTATATAGATACGCCATGAATTATCACCCAAGCTTTAAAATGCTATATTAGTACCTATGATGTTTTCTCAGTTTTCTGCCGATTTTACCCAAACCACTGACGCTATGACCTACCCACTTTTCGCCAAAAAATAATGTTTTATATGGTATTGAATGTTTCGTCTATATGTATCTATATGTATCTATTGAAAATAATAAAAATATTTACTCAAATTAAATACGATTTTGATTATTTAATTCCCGACGGTTTATAATCAGTCAATAGATAACGTGGTTTTTTCATTCAAAATTATTTTATTTTGAATATAGTTGTAGTTCAATGTCTGTCACTCGATCAGTTTTTTGAACTATATGAACAATCATTAGCTAAAAATCCTAGAATACCTACGACATCAAGCGATAATTTTTCATAATGAAACGTAGACGAAGTCACGACAAAGTTCAAGTACTTTGGCGGGTTATAATATAACTATTGCCACTGGTAAAAGAATAATTTTTTCATCAAATGGCATAAAAACAGAACAAAAAAGTATATTATATAAAATTTTAGACGTACATAATGGCTAATATAATAAGAAATATGAAAAATATGAAATGAACGGACGTTTCAATAAAAATTATGACAAATACAATAAACCCAGTTTTGCAAGTTTTAGAGTTTAGACCAAACTTCATCAACATTTTTAGATTGGTAACCGGTAGGGAAACAATTTTCATTGTCTATCTATATGCTGAAACATTTCTATCTTATCGATCGAATGAATAATGAGAAATAAGTATAAATTAAAACTCGTAAATCGATCTGCTGTAATATTGATGAGTTTGCATCAATGATAAAAAAGATAATTAGAATTTTCGCTTTAAAAATATTTGATTTAGTATATAAATAGTTTTATTAATAAAAAATTATGTTTTTTATTAATATTATTTTATTTTATTTCATACATTTTGGAAATTAAGATCTGTATTTTGTGTTTAAATTACATTTTAATCAATAATATTGTCTTATACAATTTAAAACATAATATACATGACGTATAATAATAATATACTTAAAATTAAAAACTTATTTTGTAATTAGAATTTTTTTTTCATACTTATCATTTGGCCTGTTCTAATAAAATTGTCTAGTTTTGCATGTGCCTGACCTTAAGATAATAATATTCCCCAGAAAAAAATGTCAAGCTTCACCACTACATACGCATCGATGACATACTAATATATATTCTATATAATCACCACTCAATAGTAGAAATCCAATATTCAAGTTAGTCAACTACTATATACTTGAGAATTACACTAACAACATTTGTTCGTAACAAAATTGACGGATACCGCATAGGCAAAACAATGGTGAATTAAATTGTAAATGTGCATTATTACACTTTAAAATTATCTCCTCCCATGAATGTCTTCGAGGGATCAAGACCTCAACTTATATTTTGAGCAACGCGCTCCACCTCTGACTGAACTTAAATTAAATACGTAAGTTTTAGGTATACCTATATCCAAGCCCGGATTAAAGAGGGCAGGGGGGACGATCCCGGGGCCCATATTTATCCCCTGCAAAATATTAATTTTTTTTATAAGGTCAATCCGTTTTCAAAAAAATAAAATAATTTTAGTATAAACTATAAAGTATAAGGTACCTATGTATAAGGTAGGTAGTAATTATAAAATAAAAATGTTCCTCATTTTATATCGCGAAAAATTAGTAAATTATAATAAAATAATATTAAATTGATATTCTAATGATTGAGAACTATATACATTATACATTTATACGCATAGATGCAGATAGTGTTTACTATCTATGATTGAACATGGTAATAGGTATATAATATACAAAATTATACAATTATTGCCTACTTGTATAGTTGTAAGAATGTAGTGATAAAAGGTTTTTGAAATTAAAGTTGAAAGGGGGCCCACTAAGTGTAGGGTTTCCCGGTGCCCGATTGATCCTTAATCCGGAATTGTCTATATTATTAGTTTAACCATAAACGCAAAGGTACAAAATCAGTTTTAAATTTGGTCGTACGCAAAATTTTCATAGGGGAGGGGGTGGCTGAAAATGAATTATACAATTTTATTTTTATTTTGTCCAGTCTAATAATTGTAGACGTTTAATTGAAGACTGAGGTACCTATTAGAAAATGTTTGAACAACTTCAACTTCTCAAATTTTCTAGTAGAAAAAAATGCTCTGATCATGAACTTTAAGGGAGGTTTTTGGAAGCAAATTGGATCTAGCTCGTACTTTTGGGAGGTCAAAATTGATAACTCTCAGAATTTTTTTAAATAATCAAGAAAAACAAAAATAAATAAAAATTTGTTAAAATTGTTTGCTAACCCTGATTAGACTTGGATTTCACTTAGATTATATTTGATTTATTTAAGTTTTTTTTCTAAAATAATAATTTTTTTGATCAAAAAACGTAAAAACTTAATATACGGTTCATCGTAAGCTTTTATTATAGTTATTTAAAAATATTAACGATACGTTATATTTTATAAACATTTAAAGTTCAAATGTTGACAAAACCACAATTAATCTGTAGTTTAAAATGTGTAAAATATAAATTTAAGAACATACATTTGTATAGCTAAGGCTTAGAAAAAGTAATAACAATACGGCAATGGTCTGTGACTAAAGTAATCTATAAATGATAATATAGATTATTCCACGAACCTATATAGGTAGGAACTGGCGTACTGCAATAACTGTCTATTTCATTTATAAATTGCTCGAAACGTGGATTAATTTTATATATAGCAGGTGCCAGGTATAGTCATATATATAACACCCCGGGGGGACACGATGACACGACGATTTGTATATAATCACTCAGTTTTGGCCGTATTCCAATAATGATCATTGATCACAAATATATAACACGAGCACAGCCTATATACCCATAAAATTCGTCGAATTCCAATAGTTGGAAAATTTTTGAAACGATCGTGAATTCGGTGACCGGTGTTTACCTGATAAAATTTCGCCAGTCATAGAAATGCCACTATGTAAGCTGCGTTACAGCTATGTGAATATTTTCACATATATTATATTGTGATACTATATGTGTGATATTAATATATACCTATGTCCTATATATTATGTATTCTATTTATTTAATTTTTACTATTTGCGTCACGGTCTGAAATTTTGTCACCACGCCACTGGTCGTGATCCGAAATGCAGGCTTTGGTGTAGAGTATACACTACAATACCGTCATATTTATACATATATGTACTTACACACAAAAGGTAGGTAGGTTTATACCTATATATAACTATACCACGGACACATGACGTGCATATAATATTACACATAGATACGGCGCCGTATTAAGGATTTAATACCAGTGAAAAACAAGAAAAATGTGGTCCCCTGTGGCCCTGTATTAGCCCCCCCCCCCAAATACGGTTCTATCGGCCAAGTATAATGTATAATATATTATGCGTCATATGTTTGTAATAGCAATTATATAGGTAGGTCATATACCTACATAGGTAAGGTATCTGCGCAATTATATTATAAAGCGAACGCATGCAACGCACTTCGCGGGAGACTATATTATTTAAGGGCTCTTATATTAGTTTTATAGTGTTCATATTGTAGACGACACAACTATAGTTGTAATATTATTGCTTATTATCTCTTACCTTTGGCTGGGTACATAGGTTTTGCAAATCGAAAGTTCGCCACCACTAATCGAACAATGAAAACCGCTTAGGTATGGTACACGATACGACCTGTACAATAATTGTTATTCAACCCGTAAAAAATGAATACAATTTGGCGGACCCGACACTGCAGAAATGCCGAATAAATCCATAACGATGGCTATAAGTTTTTCCGTCGACGGTTTTGAAACTCTCGAGCATCGCTCTTTGTTTTAATTTCTTTTTTTTCACGCTGATCACGCGCCACCGTCGGGTGTTCTTAAATTAGTTCTTAAATTAATCCGATGGCCAATCGTACCATCTGATTTGTCTATCAGCCGTCACACCACCACTCGCTGCGTAACAACAGCTTAATATGCTAAGAGGACGTTAATCCATCTACACTTGGAACCGCGTGTGTATACGTTGTCTCTGTCTTATATTACCACATAACATGGGAAACGTTCA
>NC_042494.1:165699288-165700884 GCF_005508785.2 Acyrthosiphon pisum | reverse complement strand
CATTTATTTTATACAAAGAAAGTTGCAATACAATGAAAAAAAAAAATATTAATCATTTGGAATTCAGATCAAGACTTACTGATGAGCTTATAAGTGATTTTAGTTCTAGAAAAAAACAGACTTCATCACCTCAAGATAGAATTATAAAAAAAAAAATTAAAATGTCCATCATAAGTCCATCATTTAAAAATGTTGAACATTTATCAAAATTTATGAGTAATTATAGGCGTTGTAAAATGTGTAGTACTAAAAAAAATGAAAAAAGGTCTAATATAGTATGCATAACTTGTGAGGTGACTCTATGTAAAAATTGTTTTGAATCATATCACAAACAATAACATATCAAAACACATTACATATATTTATTTGTATGTAATTTTAGTATTATTACATACAACTACTACCAGGAACTTAAATACTTTTTATTTTTTAACTCTTTTGTTTTTATTTATATTATATATAATTTTATAAAGTTGATTTTGTTTATTTAATTTTAGTATTATTACATACAACTACTACCAGAAACTTAAATACTTTTTAACTTTTTAACTATTTTGTTTTTATTTATATTATATATAATTTTAATAAAGTTGAGTTTGTTTATTTAATTTTAGTATTATTACATACAACTACTACCAGGAACTTAAAGACTTTTTAATTTTTTAACTATTTTGTTTTTATTTCTTATATATAGTTATTTATATTATATTATGTATAATTTTAATAAAGTTGAGTTTGTTTATTTAATTTTAGTATTATCACATACAACTACTACCAGGAACTTAAATACTTTTTAAGTTTTTAACTATTTTGTTTTTATTTATAGGTATTATATTATATATAATTTTAATAAAGTTGAGTTTGTTTATTTAATTTTAGTATTATTACATACAACTACTATACCAGGAACTTAAATACATTTTAATTTTTTAACTATTTTGTTTTTATTTCTTACATATATTTATTTATATTATATTATATATAATTTTAATAAAGTTGAGTTTGTTTTTTTAACATTTTTATATTATTTTTGGAGAATTATATTTATTAATATTCAAAATTCTTCAGTTTTTAAAAGACTATGGGTATATTTTCTTAGGTGGGAAATATATAGCCATTGCCCATTGCAGTTTTTATATACCGTAGAAGGGCATTGGGATACTATTTTCCCACCACTTTTCCAACTATGCAAAGCATATTAACATTTTTCCAATATTTTTCCCAAAATCCAAGAACTCTATACCATATGTATACTAATTTTTAGAATCATTAAATGTTTTATTACGTTCTGCCCTATAAAGGGTTAATAAACAATAATATATTGTGGCTGGTACAATACCAGAAAAACAAATTAAAATAAATTGATGTACCTACCTTTTGACGATCAGCGCATAATCGGTGCACAAGGCTAGTTCAATAAAAAATTATAGTGAAAAACAAAATTTACGTAGACAATTTTCTAAATTTAAAAGTGGTGGTATATTGCCGAATTCTCCGTTGTCGGCTACATGAATAACTCTGCTCTCTTTATTTGATTAAGATTTTTGTATTTATCAATAAATTATTATTATTTGAAAGAAAATAAAATACACAATC
>NC_042494.1:165693551-165696802 GCF_005508785.2 Acyrthosiphon pisum | reverse complement strand
ATGACTTTTTTGAGCAAAAATGTTTTATGACAATTTAACATTTGAAGACTTATAGTGCATTAGGTAAATTTTATAAAAATGAAATACAATAGTCAATTTTAATTTAACAAAATTTAAAGCAACTTTTTTTTTATTTTATTAAAAAAATATGACAAATAAAGTATACTATATTAGTATACAAGGTGCAACAGAAAAACAGAAAGGCTTGACGAAAAAAAAATGACGCTACTTAAACGTATGAAAAAATTGTTAAAATTATATGATTAGTAAATAATTTAAGAATTAATATACTCATGTCAGCAAATTTCCAAAAAAAATATTTTGAAAGAAGTAATTATAATAACTAACGTATACGTTCCAAATTCATTTAATCAAAAAAATATTGATATATCAAAAATTCCAAAAATAAACTACTTGACTTAGATAAATGTTTTTAGTATCAAAATTATTGTTTTTATAATCAGATTCACAAATTGGCTATTTTGAATATATCTAAAAAAAATTGAAATCAAATTTTTTATTTTCAATGTTAAAAAATAAGTACCTAATTAAAATATATAAATAATTGTTTGCATAATATATTTGAAACTATAATAAACTATTATAAACTATAATAAGTGACTATAAATTGTATATAAAAAAACAATTTAAATATTGATTAGAACAAAAGTTATTTCAAAAGTTCAACATTTTTGAGTTTACTTACTAGAGAAATATCATTTAGTTTTATATAAGGAAGGCCTAATTAATACTTAGTTTCCATATACCCATTGCAGGTAAGAAAATAAAACTGGCGGAGTTTACATTAGACCTTTTCATTACCTTTTTATCTAACCGGTATTCTGGCGGAGTTTACAATCGCCCCTTAAAATATGACCTTATCGATCTCAAGTAGACATACTACGAACTCAAATCAGTTTTCAGAAGTCTTTTCACGTTAACAGGTCCATTGGTAGTATTGACAAAAAGTACCTACATACAAATGAGCATAAAACGTTTAACGTTCATTAAACGTAAAATACATTAAATACAAGGAGACTGGCTTGGAGGCCGGAGGGGGTATATTTTATTCATTGTTGTTACGTCATGTCTATAGGACGATTATCACGATTTAAAATATAAATAGTATATTATTTCAAATTTCAGTAGTTCATAAATTAAATTTAGTACTCAAGTTTATTTCTACGTATCATTTTACCAAATATGTCCTTTTACATTTACACACGGTTTAAGATAGGTTTACCAAACTTAGTAAATCTGAATTTAAATAAATTTACATTCGCATTTCGATTAAGTAAGACTGGCGCCAAGAAACGTGTTCAGCGTAATATTTTTTATTGTTGTACAATGTATAGTGCGTTGGTTTTTTACGTTATTTTAATAATTTTAAGCGATCGGATAACTCACCAATATGTGAAATATTGCACTATTTAAAACGCTCATAACTCGTATAAAAATTAAAATATCGGAAAAACCAGCGTGTCAAACACAGATAAATGTTATTGCCCTCGTGTTTGATAAGAGGTCAATTTACTCAAACGCTAAAGTAAAGTACACAACATTTGTTTTGCCGAACGAAAATTTGATGAGCACCTTGTGCGGTTTTGCGATTGTGGAGTCCCTATGGATCTCCCCGTAAATACGGCACTGTCTATACATATAATATAAAAGTAACGAACGATTTATCAACAGTAAAGATTACATTTAAATTTTAAATTATGAATTTTTTCCAATTATATATTTTCTTTTGAACTTATGAGTTACCTACATTACCAGTTATCATCACCAGAACGTAGGTATATTTTCTACCATGAAAAAATTTAATACAACTATTAACGAAACTCGTCAGACTAAGTACATCGGAGTGATTTCGGAAAGCTCAGACCGGATTCAGATCGGATGAGTATGAATAAAATATGCATTGAAAAAAAATAAGTTCGTATTTCCTAATACACGGATGGGTGTGACAGATCGGATGCGTGTGTGACACTGTGACAGGGCCTTTACACGTGTAGCTATTTTGAGTGTAGTAGTGTAGGTACATAGACAAATTTAAATGATGTGATCGATTGTTTCGTAAAAAAAAAGATTAGGTACTACTTAGACTTTATACTATAAAAAAATTTAATTTAAGATACACATTTTATCACATTTTTTATAATATGAAAATATATAATTTAGTTTTAAATCACTCCCGAAAATTTTGTTCTAACTGCAGCCTGAAGATCATATCAAAATGTCATGAATAACACAGAAAAAGTATATAATATTAAATTAGGATTAAGGGGATTCGATACCGTGATTTTCTGTTTTCGTCTAACACACGCGTGACATAGTATTTTAGACGTGTCTTTTGCCAAACATACCAATTGATCTAACGAAGCGATAAGAATTATGAAAACAGATTTGAATTTGTCATCAAGTCTACTTAAAATCGACTTTCCCACATTTTTGATTTTTTGATTTTAGCTTCTCCAAAAATTGAAATACAAAAATGTTCAAATACTCTTTTTTATATGACTTTTTCTGGAGTTTGGGAGATAATATCAAAATTGTGGGAAAGTCGATTTCAAGTAGACTTGAAGACGAAAAAAAATCTGTTTTCAGAATTCTTATCGCTTCATTAGATCAATTGGTATGTTTGGCAAAAAACACGTCTAAAATACTATGTCACGTGTGTGTTAGACGAAAACAGAAAATCACGGTATCGAATCCTCTTAAGTCAAAAAGGTGACACAAATATAATATTACCAGTTATATATTATTAATCATAGAATAATACAAATCGTAATACCAGAATATTAGGTACCTACCTATAATATATCAATAATAATAATGGTCTTTAGAAAACTTAACGTGCTCGAAAATGTAATGCTGCGGGCCGATGAACCTACTATCTGGCTATATTATAATAATATATAGGTACACGTCGTCGCCTGGGAGATTTTCGAATTTATCGGTCTCTGTGTTGAAACACTTGTATTCAGATCATTAGCAATTCTCAATTAAAACTGACACATACGTCATATACGTTCAAATCAAAAATGGCTGACAATAATAGCAGTAACGAGATACAGGCCACATTACTCGAAATTCTCGAGTTAATAGTAGTCGGTATAATGAATGGCCTATATGAAGATGAACGGCGATGACGAAAATCTGATACGAGTAATAACATATCTTCTGTCGTCCATTGGTATGGATGATGCGGCTCCGAGTGGAGACGTGCAGTCCCCAGCGCCAGAGCCCGA
>NC_042494.1:165690559-165692176 GCF_005508785.2 Acyrthosiphon pisum | reverse complement strand
TAAAAAAAATGTTGTGAACACAAAAAACTATTGTTGCTTTTTTTCGTTCTGTCGAGTGTATAAATCAATTTTTACAGATTTAACGACTATATAATTATTGAGTTGTAATATATCTCTAATCTGAACAAATCTTGAACAGGCATCTATTACTGTAGGTACTTGGAAACCACTTTTCGATGGTATGTGTGTTTTGACAGTTGTACAATAATATAATTATAGACAAAACCGCACAATATGTGGTACGACTTTTGCCGAGTACCGAGTGGAAAGTGTAATACATTTGCGTAGCACGTAGGTATATAACATAATACTATGAATAAAGCATTAAAGCGTCTACTTGATGTGACAATATTAATTGTGTTCAAGTATAATCATTAAATTATTCATTGAGTGTAGTAGTATTATACTTGTATATACTCATTGGTTATTGGTATAATATTGTTTTTGATAAAAATTGCGAATATATTATGATTATATAGATCGGTATTATGACCTAACCTAACCTAACCAAACCAAATAAAATTAGAAGTTTGAAATTTTACAAAATTTAATATTTTTGCTTCGACGAGCTTAGTAAATTTGTTGTACTTAATTCAAAAATTAATAACTGTAGGGATTTGAAACTTTTTTCTATTTTGTATATTATTATTTTATACACACATAACAATAATTTTTTTAATATTTAGACTACATTTATATAATATATAATATATATCCTTCAATTATATATTATACGAGTTGCAATTATAAATGTTTTTAAAAAATTAATCATTTTAAATTATAAATTGATAATTGTTATATTTTAACTTATATTATTCAATTGCTATATGATATGGCTATAATAGTGAAATGTTTCAAAGTTCTTTGATTAATATTTTTTGATAGTAAAAAAAGTAATAAAAATGATATGAAGACTGAAGATAAGCCGCTTATATAATGTAAAATGTCGTCAACATTTGAACTCCGAGCGCTAAAAGTACAAAAACCTTTTGAGAAATCTTATATTAAATTTCAAGCCTTGTATTAAAATTACAAATTTAATTGTAGTTCAACTACGAAAAAAATCTCAAAAAAAAAATCTCTTTGAGGTCAAACCCAGGGAGGTTCTCAAACAGGGATTTTTAAGATTTACGACGGAAAATGTTGTTTATAAATGGTTGCTCTTAGTTTTAAGAGGATGTCAGTGCACTATTTGTTTTCTCTCTCTGTACCACGGGTAACATAGACAAAACACATTAACGCAGTCACGCAGAATCAATTTTTCTATGTTTTTAAGTAATCTTATGGAGTAAAATCCCCCATTGCAAAAATAATATTTTTGAGTGAATGACATGTCCATTTTATATTTTATTATTTGACTATTGGCATTCTACTTTCAAAATAAACAAAAAAATGTTGTAAATTTAAATTATGATTTATATTTAAATTGTTTTGAGACAATATTTAGACAAATCGATGTCATTCCCTCAAAACTATTATTCTCTATTTTTTTTGCGCTGACATCCTCTTAATAATAATTATTATTATTATTTATGCGATAAGCCTGTGTACTTTAGCACATACCTAATATCTCGAGTTCGGACCATGGTGTTGTAGAACAACTTTTCGCATTGTTTT
>NC_042494.1:165683077-165690459 GCF_005508785.2 Acyrthosiphon pisum | reverse complement strand
AACACGAGGGCAACAACATTTATCTGTGTTTGACACGCTATAGTTTTTCCGATATTTTAATTTTTATACGAGTTATGAGCGTTTTAAATAGTGCAATATTTCACATATTGGTGAGTTATCCGATCGCTTAAAATTATTAAAATAACGTAAAAAACCAACGCACTATACATTGTACAACAATAAAAAATATTACGCTGAACACGTTTATTGGCGCCAGTCTTACTTAATCGAAATGCGAATGTAAATGATTTAAATTCAGATTTACTAAGTTTGGTAAACCTATCTTAAACCGTGTGTAAATGTAACTTGAGTAGGTACTAAATTTAATTTATGAACTACTGAAATTTGAAATAATATACTATTTATATTTTAAATCGTGATAATCGTCCTATAGACATGACGTAACGACAATGAATAAAATATACCCCCTCCGGCCACCAGCCAGTCACCTTGTATTTAATGTATTTTACGTTTAATGGACATTAAACGATTTATGCTCATTTGTATGTAGGTACTTTTTGTCAATCCTACCGATGGACCTGTTAACGTGAAAAGACTTCTGAAAACTGATTTGAGTTCGTCAATATGTCTACTTGAGATCGATAAGGTCATATTTTAAGGGGCGATTGTAAACTCCGCCAGAATACCGGTTAGATAAAAAGGTAATGAAAAGGTCTAATTATGTAAACTCCGCCAGTTTTATTTTCTTACCTGCAATGGGTATATGGAAACTCCGCCAGTATTAATTACGCCTTCCTTATATAAAACTAAATGATATTTCTCTAGTAAGTAAACTCAAAAATTTTGAACTTTTGAAATAACTTTTGTTCTAATCAATATTTAAATTGTTTTTTTATATACAATTTATAGTCACTTATTATAGTTTATAATAGTTTATTATAATTTCAAATATATTATGCAAAAAATTATTTATATATTTTAATTAGGTACTTATTTTTTAACATTGAAAATAAAAAATAAAAAATTTGATTTCAATTTTTTAAATAAGTATATTCAAAATAGCCAATTTGTGAATCTGATTATAAAAACAATAATTTTGATACTAAAAACATTTATCTAAGTCAAGTAGTTTATTTTTGGAATTTTTGATATATCAATATTTTTTTGATTTAATGAATTTGGAACGTATACGTAAGTTATTATAATAACTTCTTTCAAAATATTTTTTTTGAAAATTTGCTGACATGAGAATATTAATTCTTAAATTATTTACTAATCATATAATTTTAACAACTTTTTCATACGTTTAAGTAGCGTCATTTTTTTTTCGTTAAGTCTTTCTGTTTTTCTGTTACACCTTGTATACTAATATTACTTTATTTGTCATATTTTTTGAATAAAATATAAAAAAGTTGCTTTAAATTTTGTTAAATTAAAATTTACTATTGTATTCATTTTATAAAATTAACCTAATGCACTATAAGTCTTCAATGTTAAATTGTCATAAAAAATTTTTGCTCAAAAAGGTCATAAATGCCTCATAGTTATAATTGAATTTAAATGCCAAGAAAATGCAGAGCTTAAGCACCCTCAGTTTTTTTTTATTGAAATTGCGCCTATGGTTCAACTGTTGAGATACTTTTAGGAAGTGTTTTCCTAATTTGTTATATTTAGTTATGACTAAATCGTCTAAATCTGTGGGGGTTATCAGTTATTACTTTATTAGATACCTATTATTATTAGTATGAGTTACGAGTAGTTATAGCCTATAGGTACGATCTAACCTAAACGTAACCCCATGTTTTGTCGACGAATGTCTACGTACAATAAAAACAGTAATATTTATAAACAATGGTACTACGAAGGCATAATGTAGTTACATGACCAGCGGCAATATTATAATAACAATGGAAAAAGGCCATTTGAAACCCCTTCCAATAGATATAGGCAAACTTCGCCGTTCGCGTGATGCGTACAATATATTGAGATTTCAGTCGGGGCAACCGAATGACGTTCTTTTAATTCGAAAAATTAATACACAATTACCTTATTCAAAACAGTTTGTTCACGGGCCGGCCATTTCTGTCGCTATTACTGAGTCATCTACTCCATCTTAACGCTCTCGATAATATTCTACCGGACTCTTGAGCATAGGGTTCGCGATCACTACAATAATAATCATAATAATAATATGATATAACAAAACCGATCATCATGATCCCGGGGCCGCGAAAAAAAAATAATCTGATAAACTGTTCGCACTCATCGCACACTGGTCACTATAGCGTTGCTCCTTCTCAGTCCGTGTACTGTACAGTGACTAGTACACGACCTGAGACGTGAGACAGAATTAATGCCTTTTAATCAATGATCTCAGACCTCGACGAGCGATGGCCGTAATATTATTACCACCACACGGGGCATACTACATAGTCCATTACCTAATCATAATAATACGGTATTACGTACTGCGTAGTCAGTTATTTAAATTAAATGCGAGAACCGCGAAAAAAACGATTATCCAATCAATCGCTATACCTAAAATAATAACGAGACCAACACATAAATTAATAGGTATTGTATTGTATTGTTTCTATACAGAGAAAAAACACAGAGCAATGTCCTTCTAGAATGCAAAATCAAAAAATGTTTTGCAAAATGCATGGGTACACAAAAACAAAATAAGTGGCCACAGTCAAAACTTCAATAGTGATGCACACTGTTATAGGTATGCATGTACTCACCTATCGACAGAATCTATATTCTATGTGTACATCTAATGTTACGCTACAACAAACAAGAAACTAATGTGTCTATCTAAGGTGATAAACTTGTTGTTGAATGTTGAAGTCTCTAAAAGAAAAAGATAAGCATACGTTTTAAGTTAAGATTACCCACTATACAATTTTAATGATCTATTTCTTTACATTGGCCTTAGCCAAGAAGTGCCTACATAATAATAATATATGGTTTAATGAGCTGATTATCAGTAGGACCACCTAGATTAACACTAACTTATAGATTGTACTAATCACAGCATTATTACAAAAATATAGGTAGACACTAAACAAATAACTATGAAGTGTTTATCACGTTTATATCATAAAAAGTAATTAGAAATGTAGATCTATATTTGAATAAGAAAACAGGTAAGTCAATAGTCAAAATATAGGTAACAGTCAACTGGTAAGTAATTTGTATCAATTTTTAATATACCTACTTCCAGTTTAGTAATTAGCATAATCAATCATAGGTATTGGCTTTTAAGTTTAATCATTCTTCTTTCTCCAATTATGGATTTTTAATAAAATTATAATAGTACATTAAATTCAATATTTTTAGTATTTAGTATAATAGTTAATAATATAGTAAACGTTTTAAGTAAGATAAATAGATCTCTAACTCACTAAATAATCTAAGTAAAGAAAATACATATAAACTGAGTTCCTTTCTTTTTTAAAAATATTATGTGACACGTATAAATACATTTTTACAACATTTATACATCTTAACAAGATTAAAATATTACATGAATGTCAAAACTGTGTAAATTGTTTTAAGAACCAAATGAGAAAAAAAAATGTTTATAATATGGTAGGTATGTAAAAATTTTAAAAACAAAACATAATATTATGTTATAAAGAAAACACCATTTTTAATTTCAGTATAAAATAATATATTTTATTTTAAATAGAAAAAAAGTGATGACTTTAAATACAATTAAATTTTTAGAAGAATGTTGGTATATATTAACTATGTTAACGCTAAATTATGTATAAAATATATAACTACATATTTATATTATTACAAGTACATTTCTAATTTATTTAATAAAATATTACAATTTACAATGTTGAATTATCTACATTGGTTTGTTTAAATACTCAATAATAATGGGAAAAATTATAGTTTATAATATTTATCAATAATAAATAATAATATTATAGCAATAATAAAGTTTTGTTAATTTGAACCTTGAATATTTCTGAGTTTTTAAATAATACTATTGGATAAATTAATAATAACCATCAAATTATAAGTATTTTATTGAAAAACATATAATAATTTAAAATAAAATAAATTGTAGATGAAAAACATCATGTCAACTATAATAAAAATAAAATATATAATAACGAATATACACGCTACTCTAAAAATATATCCAATTACTTGGAATGTCAAAATTATTGATGGGGATAAATTTATAGTTTAATCCCTACTCTCTAAATCTAAATATATACATTATATATTTTAGTTTTGAAAGAGTAAATTAAATTAAATAATACTTGTTAATTTTTTCTTGCCAATCATGATAAAATTTTTAATTATAAAAATATTATGGCATGTCATACATTACTAGAACATACCTGCATGAGGCTGATAATTAATAACTGATAGCAGATAATAATGTATAACTTAATTGTCAGTATCAAGATATTAGGCATAAGCCATTTTGTATATTAAATAATTGGGAAAAAAAAATTAACTGAAAAATACATTGCAATATATTAGTATAATAACATTAGGAACGTTGTTGGTATCGTTGGATGGTTTGTTTTCCCCACCAAGCTTCAAGATCAAAGGGTTTAAATCCTGAAATAAATTAAAATATAAACACTTAATACACAAAATATTTTAGTAATTATCTAAAATTGTTTTTATTAATATTTATTGAACATAGTACTAGTAATATAAATATATTATATTCTAACACATAAACCAAAACATCAAATAATTACAGTTTACTGATATTTTATGAACTTAAAACCAGCTCTAAAAATATAAACTATGCAATTTTTATTTTCACAAATTAGGAATTTATGAAATTATTTTTACCTATTTATAACTAATATAGTAAAATTATATTTGCTAACAATTAACTCTTATGCCTCAGTTGTTAAAAATATGTATTGTAATAAGAAAGATATAGAGAATGTATTAGAAAAATTTGATTAATAGTTATGTATAATAAGTCATAAAATAACGCTTTATTTGGCAGGGCATGTAATATAAGCCAATAAAATACATAAAAATAAAATTAATTATTATCATAAGCATTAATTTGTTTAATAACTTTAATAGAACCAATATAAAATACAGAAATTAATAAGACTTCAGTTTGCAAAAACGCATTCAACTATTGTAACTATTATAGGTACTACTTTTATTTATACTATAAACAACAAAAATAAAAAATGTTTTTGTTATTTTAGGAATTATGCCAATTTCATTTAAGGAAGGCCGTTTTAAAATTTATAAATTTAAATTTGAATGTGTAACTGTGCCAATACCACAGTTGTAGGCATTATTCTCTGGCACATGTACCCCTACCAAAAAAGGTTAACAAATTAATAACAATTTAACCAAAACACAATTTTTATTTTACACTTAGATGATTCAAATATTTTTACAATCTAAATAAGATGTAAGCAGTTCAAATAACTGCAGCCATAAAATATTAAGTAATTACTAATATTACCTACATTATAACATAAAAATTAACAACCATATTTTGCTATTATTATCAATTAACTTCTTGTTCATGTACTAAAAGAGCTGAATATACATACATTTATTAATCAGTAATGACTGTAATATTACACTTAAGATGACTTAACATTCAGAACATACAGCAAATTTAAATTCAGAAAAATCCATAGTGTGTTAATCAATATTATTTAATGGTAAGACTATTATATGGGGCATATTAAAACTTGTTTAGAAATTTAAATCCTTGAGATTTTTTTTAACTACTCAAGGAATGTATTGTTTTTGTGGTGATACAACACCTGTTTTTTCAATGAAAACCTTCTTTACAAAGACTTTACAAAGACCTTCTTTGAAAAGACTTCTTTACTTTGAATTATTTAGTAGACACATTTTTTTTAAAAATGTTGATGCGCCTAATTCAAAAGAGTAGTTTTTTCTGTTATTATGCTTAATATTATGTATAGTAGTCCTTAAAAATGGTTTTACAAAAATATAAAATAGCTGATGTAATATATCAGATATAATATTTACAATGCTTGGACTACTTTTATAATTTAAAAATATTGATAGATAAATATAAATTACAAAAGTTTTCTAATTGCCATACCAACTATATCTTCCAAACCCATCATATCATGGACAGTGGTGCACACTCAAAAATAAATAGAGGTAGCAATAGTTCAATAGTTGTTTTTCAATATTTTTATATGTTGTAGAATTTTTATGATGTAAATATTTTGGAGCCAGGGCCCAGGGCCGCCCACCTACCAAAAAAATCAGGGTTAGCAGCTGCTACCCTTGAACCCTCCAGTGTGCGCCACTGATCATGAACTTATTATCTTTAATATACAAAGTTAAATTACTATAAAATTACTCAATCAAACTTTGATATTTTATGACAGAAAAATTATCTAAATACTTTATTGTATAAAACAGAGGTTGTCATTTGAAAAACAGAAGTTTATATCACACTAAGTAGTACAAAAAATTTCTATGAACTAAAATTATGGTCTTAAGTATATTTAAAAACTTCAGAAATCAGATTTTTAATAACTGTATTATTGAAAAAGAAAGAGGGCGAGCATGCTTGGTGAATCAACCGGTCAAGAATTTTAAGTTTTAACTATGATTTTTAATTTTTAGAATGTATTTTGTATATTTGTAACACATACTAAAATACAGTAAATATATACTAAAAAATAAAATTGCACATTATAATGAATTGTGATACCTAAAAATCAATTTCTAAATCATCTAACACCACAGGTGAAATGATAATTAATAGCTTGATAAGACAGGTGTCACATTGCAATATTGCGGTGTAGTTGTATAAGACGTGGCAGGGGAGCATACTTGAGAATAGGACTAACTAAGTACTAGGAATATAAATAATATATTAAGTATGTTTGAAGTAAATGGATAAGTGGGACACTCAAATTCTATCATAAATATAAAGTAAATTTGTATTGTTTACGGCATTACAAAAAATACAACTTAACAAGATTGATATGAAAATGCACAAACTTGCAAGTTCTGCTTATTAAGCTACAATTAACAATAATTCTAATATAAATAACTATTTTGTTATTTATACCTAAAAACTTAATTTATAAACAATAAAGAAATTCAAATATCGACGGTGGAAAGGAAAAACAGCGTAAGCGCCATTTTATAAATTATACAAGAGAGCCAAACAACCATTTTTTCTGCTTTTTTTTAACTTTTAAAGCTGTTTAAAATAATTTCATTGCATTTTCACCTCTAACATTTTTTTAGATAATTATATTCTAAATAAGTTGGTAACATAATAAATTAAAAATCGTTATTTTTTTTACCTATAATGTTAATTTATATACTTTTTTGGTGCTTACGTCTAACATTATTGGTAGTATGTCGCTTGCGTTTTTTGGAGCTTACGCCTTATTCTTGTT
>NC_042494.1:165677417-165683027 GCF_005508785.2 Acyrthosiphon pisum | reverse complement strand
AACGAATATACACGCTACTCTAAAAATATATCCAATTACTTGGAATGTCAAAATTATTGATGGGGATAAATTTATAGTTTAATCCCTACTCTCTAAATCTAAATATATACATTATATATTTTAGTTTTGAAAGAGTAAATTAAATTAAATAATACTTGTTAATTTTTTCTTGCCAATCATGATAAAATTTTTAATTATAAAAATATTATGGCATGTCATACATTACTAGAACATACCTGCATGAGGCTGATAATTAATAACTGATAGCAGATAATAATGTATAACTTAACTGTCAGTATCAAGATATTAGGCATAAGCCATTTTGTATATTAAATAATTGGGAAAAAAAAATTAACTGAAAAATACATTGCAATATATTAGTATAATAACATTAGGAACGTTGTTGGTATCGTTGGATGGTTTGTTTTCCCCACCAAGCTTCAAGATCAAAGGGTTTAAATCCTGAAATAAATTAAAATATAAACACTTAATACACAAAATATTTTAGTAATTATCTAAAATTGTTTTTATTAATATTTATTGAACATAGTACTAGTAATATAAATATATTATATTCTAACACATAAACCAAAACATCAAATAATTACAGTTTACTTAAAACCAGCTCTAAAAATATTAACTATGCAATTTTTATTTTCACAAATTAGGAATTTATGAAATTATTTTTACCTATTTATAACTAATATAGTAAAATTATATTTGCTAACAATTAACTCTTATGCCTCAGTTGTTAAAAAATATGTATTGTAATAAGAAAGATATCGAGAATGTATTAGAAAAATTTGATTAATAGTTATGTATAATAAGTCATAAAATAACGCTTTATTTGGCAGGGCATGTAATATAAGCCAATAAAATACATAAAAATAAAATTAATTATTATCATAAGCATTAATTTGTTTAATAACTTTAATAGAACCAATATAAAATACAGAAATTAATAAGACTTCAGTTTGCAAAAACGCATTCAACTATTGCAACTATTATAGGTACTACTTTTATTTATACTATAAACAACAAAAATAAAAAATGTTTTTGTTATTTTAGGAATTATGCCAATTTCATTTAAGGAAGGCCGTTTTAAAATTTATAAATTTAAATTTGAATGTGTAACTGTGCCAATACCACAGTTGTAGGCATTATTCTCTGGCACATGTACCCCTACCAAAAAAGGTTAACAAATTAATAACAATTTAACCAAAACACAATTTTTATTTTACACTTAGATGATTCAAATATTTTTACAATCTAAATAAGATGTAAGCAGTTCAAATAACTGCAGCCATAAAATATAAGTAATTACTAATATTACCTACATTATAACATAAAAATTAACAACCATATTTTGCTATTATTATCAATTAAATTCTTGTTCATGTACTAAAAGAGCTGAATATACATACATTTATTAATCAGTAATGACTGTAATATTAAACTTAAGATGACTTAACATTCAGAACATACAGCAAATTTAAATTCAGAAAAATCCATAGTGTGTTAATCAATATTATTTAATGGTAAGACTATTATATGGGGCATA
The DNA here is from genome assembly GCF_005508785.2 of Acyrthosiphon pisum. Classification (NCBI taxonomy): domain Eukaryota; kingdom Metazoa; phylum Arthropoda; class Insecta; order Hemiptera; family Aphididae; genus Acyrthosiphon; species Acyrthosiphon pisum. The sequence goes on along the minus strand of NC_042494.1, from coordinate 165,681,466 downwards.
TTAAAACTTGTTTAGAAATTTAAATCCTTGAGATTTTTTTAACTACTCAAGGAATGTTTTGTTTTTGTGGTGATACAACACCTGTTTTTTCAATGAAAACCTTCTTTACAAAGACTTTACAAAGACCTACTTTGAAAAGACTTCTTTACTTTGAATTATTTAGTAGACACATTTTTTTTAAAAATGTTGATGCGCCTAATTCAAAAGAGTAGTTTTTTCTGTTATTATGCTTAATATTATGTATAGTAGTCCTTAAAAATGGTTTTACAAAAATATAAAATAGCTGATGTAATATATCAGATATAATATTTACAATGCTTGGACTACTTTTATAATTTAAAAATATTGATAGATAAATATAAATTACAAAAGTTTTCTAATTGCCATACCAACTATATCTTCCAAACCCATCATATCATGGACAGTGGTGCACACTCAAAAATAAATAGAGGTAGCAATAGTTCAATAGTTGTTTTTCAATATTTTTATATGTTGTAGAATTTTTATGATGTAAATATTTTGGAGCCAGGGCTCAGGGCCGCCCACCTACCAAAAAAATCAGGGTTAGCAGCTGCTACCCTTGAACCCTCCAGTGTGCGCCACTGATCATGAACTTATTATCTTTAATATACAAAGTTAAATTACTATACGGTGGAAAGGAAAAACAGCGTAAGCGACATTTTATAAATTATACAAGAGAGCCAAACAACCATTTTTTCTGCTTTTTTTAAACTTTTAAAGCTGTTTAAAATAATTTCATTGCATTTTCACCTCTAACATTTTTTTAGATAATTATATTCTAAATAAGTTGGTAACATAATAAATTAGAAAATCGTTATTTTTTTTACCTATAATGTTAATTTATATACTTTTTTGGTGCTTACGTCTAACATTATTGGTAGTATGTCGCTTGCGTTTTTTGGAGCTTACGCCTTATTCTTGTTATTAACCTGAATTTTGGTGGTTACAACCAGCATAATAATAATAATATTATAATTTTATTCTACTCTGTTTATTTAAAAATGAACAAAACGAAATTTATAGATATTATCAATAATTATAATAACTAACAATTAATTAAAACCGATAAAAAATATTTTAAAATAATATTTAAAACTATTATAAACAGCTATGGTGGTTACGCTCAAAAATATTGTTTTGTCGCTTAAGTCTGTTATTTGGTGGTTACTATTTAATTTAATTGATGGCGTTAACGCCTTGCAACTATCGATTATTTTATTATCGAATATAACTTTGTCAATAATAAACATATCGATAATCAGGTGAGCACAATCGAATTATGTTGCTTAGGCCTTAATTAAAAAAAACAAATTTTATCAAGAACGTCGTTTACACCCTTTTTCCTTTCCACCGTTGATATGATTTAATAACATTAAAGCATAATACCTTTTAATGTTTCACTATTTCCTTCTTCATAGAACTGTATATGAAAACGACCTAAAAAATATAGATTAAAATAAAATATGGTATATCTAAAATTCTCATAAATTAAATAACTACATTTAAATTTAATGCAGAAAAAAATGTATGTATATATCTGTATTAAGAGTATAACATTATTATTATGTATTTATTTATCATTTTTGAGTATAAATGTAAATTATAATTTAAAATAAATGATAATGTATAATAGAATTTTCATTTATTTAATGTATAATGTATTGGTCTAAATGGCAATTTCCTTAAATGGTTATATTCATACCTAACTAATAGAGTCCAGTCAGTTAAATTGTCAAATTCATTTTCAGAAGTTATTCATGTTTGCTCAGGTGTTCCACAGGGTTCACACTTGGGACCTTTATTATTCATTCTTTTCATTAATGATCTACCATCTGTTTTTAATTCGTTAGTTAATGTCTTAGTTAATGTCTTAATGTTTGCGGATGACACTAAATTTTATTCAATAATTAATAATCAGAATGATGCAATTAATCTCCAAGAGAATTTAGACAGGTTTTCCATATGGTGTCACGAAAATGTATTACCAGTAAATATTAATAAATGTAATGTTATCTCTTTTACTAAAAAAAAAGATCCTTTAGTTTTCAATTATAAGATTAATAATATTATTATCAACCGAGTGGACTCAGTTAGGGATTTAGGAGTGCTTTTTTCATGTAATTTGTCTTTTACTGCTAATACTAATTTATTTATTATCAAAGCATTTAAAATGCTTGGTTTTATATTAAGAAATACTAGAGAATTTAAAAATATTCAAGTACTAAAAACATTCTATTGCTCCCTTGTTAGATCAAATTTAGAATATGGTTCATTGATATGGAATCAAAATTCGACCAGTCTACTGGTTGACAATGTTCAATATAAATTCCTCAAATCAATTGCTTTCCGCTTAAATATATCGATCTCCAGAGACTCAATGTCATTAGTAGGTCATTCTATTTGTATTTAACCGTGCGAGGTTAGACGTAAGATATCTGACATATTATTTATTTATGATCTCCTAAATAACGATATTGAATGTACCCAGTTGTTAAGTATGATTGGTATTGTAACTCATAATTATTCAATTAGAAGCTCAAATTCATTTTTTGTGCCTTTTTTAAAAAAAAAAATTTGTACTGATTCTTTGTTCTTGAGAGCGCTTTCGCTATGCAACTTAATTTGTAATGATGTAGATTTTTTTTTTATGTCTCGTGAGTGTATCAGAACGAAAGCTTTGATTTTTTTTTCTAGTTAAATCATAATTATTATACTATCACAATTTATGTATTATACCACTTAATTTAAACAAAATGTACATTGTACCTATATATTATATGTTTTCTTTATGTTATTATTTATCTTCTTTTGTTAAAGGGCTTGTCCCGTAAAATTGTTATAAATAAATAAATAAATAATTGTACATAGGTACGCATTAAGATTTTATCAAATCTTTTACTAACAGAACATGAGAAAATATGTGCTATACAGCAGTTGCTATCACAGGGAAATATAGGTGCCGAAAACTGTTCTGCAACTGTAACTAGCAGCTGTGATAGGTTTTAAGGTGATACAAATTACCCAATGCATTTTTATTCTGTTGCGCTTTACTGATGATACGTATTATTGTTCGACTATAATAATTTATAAATGAGCATGACCATGCTTCAGGTTAAGCATTTTTCACTGAGCACTGGGTATTCTCTTATCTTAATTATACTGTTAATGATATGTTATTCATTTTCAGTAATTTAGTTGTACCTAATTGATTTTATATTAATTGATTTATCACAACATTAATAAAAAAATATAGAATAAACTAGTTACTTAGACACAATTGTATGCTACTTGTAAATACAACTACAGTACAGTTATACTTATCCTTAATGTGGATACTTAATTTATTAATGAATTTTAATAATTTGTAATGATAAGGAACTTACCATTAGATCCTTGGCATCCACTTTGATATTCTTGAAAAATAACATTCCACGCTAAAACATTAGTAATAATAAATTAGTAGGTGTAACTCTTCCCTCGGCTTATAATAATATACAGTCAAACAAAGATTATTTTTGATTTCAATTTAAAAAAAATAAAAGTTTACAATGTATGTTTTATATTTTTATGTTATACAATAAAGAGGTGTTACCACCATAGGCGCAACTACACCTATATTTTTTAGGGTGCACAAATTATAAAGAATTCCCAGACCCCCGGGCCCATACTCTATATACAGGCTATAACAGGAAGATTTGACAAAAAAAAAAAAAATTACGCTAAACGTATGACAAAAAATTGTGGAAAAAATATTTTGAAAAAAGTTATTACATTCTAAATTAATTTACTCAAAAAAATATTGATATTTTAAAATATTCTAAAAAATTAACTACTTGGCTTAGATAAATGTTTTTATTACCATTAAAATTATCCTTATTATCAGATTCACAAATTGGCTATTTTAAATTTTTCCAATAAATTAAAATTAAATTTGTGGTGTGGCATCCTCTCAATGTACAGATATTAACAAGACGACTAGATGAAATAACTTTTGTTGAAATCAATATTTTTAATTATTTTTATATATT
>NC_042494.1:165676124-165677367 GCF_005508785.2 Acyrthosiphon pisum | reverse complement strand
AAAATATATAAAAATAATTAAAAATATTGATTTCAACAAAAGTTATTTCATCTAGTCGTCTTGTTAATATCTGTAGATTGAGAGGATGCCACACCCACATGTGTTGTCTCCGTCTTTTAAATGTACAACATAGCAAAAAGTGTTTTGCGTGGGACAACTTTTCTCTCACCATATTTGTTGTAGACTACACAATTTTCACAACACGTACAGAAGAACATCTGTGCAACAACGTTTTTTTTTTTAATAGTACTATCCAATCATTTTTTATAAAAAAAATGAAAAAATACAAAATGTTTAAAAGCCAATAACTTTTATTGTATTTATGTTATCTAAAATATAGGCTTGTTTTATAAAAAAATTTTTTTTTTTAAAACACTTCTAAAATGAAAAATTTGTGGGTGGTGCTCTTACACTTGACATATACTCCCAGTCACTATCTTAAACACAGGATTGAAAAAAGAAGTGTATGTGAGACTTAGCTCGGCTTTAAATGTTTTGTATGATGCACCACCCACTTTTAAATTTTTCATCAGCAAATTTTTCATTTTAGAAGTGTTTTTTAAAAAAAAAATTTTATTTTTTATATTCTACTTTTTAGTTAAAATTAAATTTTTTTATTAAACATTTAAAAAATATTTATGAAACAAATTTCTTATATTTAATAAAAAGAATCAAACTACTGATGATTATGATTTATTAATAAATAAATAAGTTTATGGGGTAGTGAAATGACAAGACTTTTATTTTGTTTGACACAACAAATTGAAATTTTTTTCTGTTTATTCAATGCTGGTGGTATTAACACGAATAATATAAATCAATTTTAATTTTTCATTCAAAATTTCATTATGAGATCATTATATTTATAATATATTTTGTTATTTTACAGTACTTATAATTTATTGTCCTTCGTTTACAATTTCTTCGAATATATTTTGACGATGTTGTCTCATTTTTTTGATTTCATCCAAAGCTGTACCAATGCATAATGCGTGTAGGGGGGATGCCGGGGACTTCGGGGCATTTGTTAGACCTCAAATTCGGTTTTAGCAACCCCGAAAACCCCAAAGAAACCCGCCTTGACCCAGAGAAACCCTTCGTACCTGTACTTCCTCGGAGATGACTTTGCATACCCGTCATCGCCGACCTGGAGGTCCGGGTCCCAAAATGACAATGGATTATTGTATTGTCATCCAAGACCAACGTTTATACCAATTTTCAGAATTTTTCATCGTCAAAAAGG
>NC_042494.1:165635010-165675482 GCF_005508785.2 Acyrthosiphon pisum | reverse complement strand
ATTTTTACTTCACAATAATCAAAATATTATAGATTAAGTATCTTATATTTTAGGGGTGCACATTTTAAACTCGGGGATGCACAAGTCCATAGTTGCGCCAATGGTTACCACTGGGTTTCTTCCTCAACACAATATTCATATTACTTTATTCTGATTTTTTTATCTAATTTGCTTATTGTAATTATTGTGTACAGATTGTAAATTGTCTTTCTTAATAAATAAAAAAAAAAAATGTTATACATTTCACGTGCAATTAAAAATTATAATATTATTTGTAAATAACATAATTTGAAAGTATATAGGATTATTCAGAGATTATGTGTTACAGAACTTAACTGTTTTAATAGGTCATTCTTATGAATTCTCTAAAATATCTTTAAATAATATAATTTAATTTACAAGTGTGCATTAACTTAAATAATATAAGTACTAAAAAATATTAGTAATAAAAGATGATTTGGTTTTATGTTTTAAAATATGTCATTGTATTTATCATGTTTTATATTTTTAAGAATAAAAAAATTGATTTTTCTAATTACCCAAATTTTTAAAAATCTACACTATTTCAACATAGATCTTCTAGTAATATAATAATTTTATAAAATTAATAATACAACTGAAGGTATAATAGTATAGCACAGATCAATAATAAAAAAAAAGCTACAATTTATTATGTTGTTTAGTTAAGTTATAGCTTGAGGGTATTGGAAACAGTGATTTTCAGTCTTTGTTTAACACACAATATAGGAAATTATATAGGATATTATAGGTGTTTACATTCCAATTTACCGATTGATAAGCGGTAAGAATTCTAAAAACAAATTTGAAGTTTTCGTTATGTCTACTTCAGATAGACTTTCCCACATTTTTGATTTTATCCCCTGAAATATTAAAAAAAAAAAATTGTACTAAAAAAAGAAATGGAAATTAAATACAAAAAATTAAAAATTCGGGAAAGTCGATCTTAAATAGACTTAACAACAAATTTAAATCAGTATTTAAAATTCTTCACTAGGTCAATAATTGGTATGAAGAAATGAAAACACGTCAAAATTCCTATGTTCCATGTGTATTAGACAGTCAGAAAATTACAGGTTCCAATGGCTAGATGAAAAAAAAAATGTATTAAAAAGAAGTTTCAGTCACTGAAAGGTATTGGAGTTAGGAAATATAACTTTAGCTATAAGCACATCAGGATACATTATGCATATACAAAATATAATACTTACAACCACCAACGAAATGAATAAGTTCATCATGTTGTGATAAATTGTTTCGATCATTTGTTGCAGATGAATTATGTTGTGTTGATATTGGAAGGGGTTGTGCATCACGAGTTCTCGCAGACGGTCCAGTTAAACGACGTCCCATGATAGATGTATTATTTACCCTAAAATGTTAAGAATTTTGTCAGGTAAATAATGTTGTTTTATTTAAATATAATAAGAAATTACAAAGTAAACATTTACAGTGCAATATTTAAAATACTTGGAAATTGACAAAAAATCAGAGAACTTAGTTGAGCCAATTTATCGTGTAGTTGTCTGGAAGGATATATTTGTCGAAGAAACGCAGCGTAGCTAGAAATGATGGCGGGAAGGGGAAAGGGGGACCATCCGATTGGGAAAAATAATAATTTTTAATAACTGTTGGAATTCAAAACGCTGTAGGTTGTAGATAACTTATAGGTACGCCACCAGAATTGTATTCACTTAACGCCACGCGCACGCTGGTCGAGTCTCTGGTAGGTGGACGAGTGGGTTATCCACCTAAAGACGAAAATCGTCACTGGAAAAGGATCCATTCCACGACGCTTCGTGTCGTCTGTGATCGGTTACTTGCAGCCCATGCAGTGGCATCGCTATTATTAATTACAACCGTTGTTGTCGTTATGAAAAAGGCAGGACGTATCTACTGGTTCGGAAGCAAAACTTACCCAGTGATCTGTGTCATTGGCTTTTGAACGGCTTTTGTAAGTCTTATACAAGACTGTGCGGGTTATGAGTTTATGACTTACAACAATGATAATATTAAGCAATGTATATTATGATTTATAATAATATTGTGAAATATTGTTCACGAAAAACAAAAACAAAACAAAAGAAAAGTTTACGTCAACTGCGACTTGCGAGAGCGACGCACTACGATAATCATAATTGCGGGCACTATCAAACATCAAAGTGTCAAGTGATAATATTTTATGCAAAAAAATCATAGACCTTGTAAATGTGACGGGCCACCGCCACAATACTCACTCTTGTAGGCCACCCTGCCACTGTTGGCTGCACTGCCCGGCAATGTGCGACGTCCAAGCGGGTCCTGACATGTCGTCATGACCATGCCGATTCCGGTATGCCATTTATTGCTGATTGCTCGCCGGTCGCCGAATGCGCCGACTCACTACAGCCACAAGTTTATAGTAATTTTATTGTTCAGCATTAGCATTCAGCTAGCAGCATTCAGCTTTTCGGTTTGACAGAGTATTTGTCATCGAATTGTGCTATTGCCTATTTAGTATAATTATGTTTTGTCAATCTATTTTTTGGTATTCAGTTTTCGTTTACTTTTGCAAAGTGCAATTGTGAGCACTGAACCAACCAACATTTATATCGTACTATTTGTTTTGTATTATAAAAAACCTAATCATAGTATTGTTTAAACCATCCACCAATCTTTTTTACCCATTTTCACATTAAAATGGGTGTTAAGTGTGTTGTATGTCCTAACAAGTATGGTCCCTCGTCAAATGTTACTCTTCATAGATTTCCAATGGAGAGGGAAAGGTAAATTTAATTAACATAATAGTAACAATGTATTAATCCAACAATGTTGTAATGCATACATAATTTTCTAATGTTTTAGATTTTATAAGTGGGTTAAAATCTGCCGACGTCCTGATCTATTAAAAAAGGGTCCAGACATTTGTTATCGAACATATAAATTATGTTCAGCACATTTTGTCAAATCGGATTTCAACACTAATAAACGCTTGAATTGGAATGCTGTGCCTTCTGTATTTAACTGGCCTGATGAAGAAAAGTTGAAACCAACTGCCGTTGAAGAAATTATACCCGAGGAGTCCACTCCATGTACTAAAAGAATATTGGCTGTTCAAACAGCCGATTCTGTTGACATCAAAACCGATTCTCTATCATCCAACATGTCTTGTACAACTTCCAAAAGTAAATATACTTATTTACTTATGTTTAGCCAGTAATATTATATTAACGTTGTATTTTATTTTGTATAAAATTAGGCAACAGTTCAACTTCTGGAACCCTAACACTTCAATCTCCATCAAAGAACACACCAGAAAAAACCAAACTTCAAAAACTGTTAAGTATCCAAAAAAATAAATTTAATGATCTTCATAAAAAATACCTTACATTAAAAAAAAATTGTTCTGACCAAGAAAAAAAGACTTCAACATTAGAGTTTTTTCATTTATTGTGCGACAATTTTCTCAATAAAGGTTTTGCTAATTTTGTTAAAGTCCAGTCCAAACTAACATTTCAAGATGCCCATGGACATTCTTATGGCTTTTCTTATGAGACAAAACAATTCGCACTCATGGTATATTTTTTAGGACCTTCAGTATTTCGATTTCTTCAAAAATCTTGGCGTTTGCCATCTGTTAGAACTTTACACAAAGCTACAGATAATTGGGAAATTAATCCTGGTTTAAATGACTTTTTGTTTAAAGCTCTAGCAGTAAAAGCAAACTCTATGACAATGAAGTCTAAAGAATGTATCTTGTGTGTAAATGAAATGTCACTTAAATCTTTTCTTTTTTTTGATTTCAAAAAAGATCAAATAACAGGTTTTCACGACACAGGTTCTATTAAATCTTGCGAAGTTGCAAAATCAGTTATAATCCTTATGATTCGTGGTCTACATAGTTCTTGGAAACAACCTATAGGCTATTTTTTTATTGCTTCTACTTGTACTGGATATGATCTGCAAAATATAATCTTCCAAGCTATCCAAAAGTTGGCCAATATCTCTATTAATGTATTAGTCATGATTTCTGATTTACGTTCAAGTTGTAAGCGGTTTGCAGATCAACAATCTATTACCCCCCATAACCCTTACTTTAATGTTGGAGACAAAGAAATTATTTACATGTATGATCCACCTCATTTATTAAAGGCAACTAGAAATCACTTTTTCGAGTATCGTTTCACTTCTCTAGGTAAAATAGCAGAAAAAGTTCATCTTACCAATTTTTATGATTCTGATAATAGTAAACAAAATCGATTGGCACCTAAATTAACCAACGGTCATATAAATCCTAATAGTTTTCAAAAATTGAATTGCAAATTAGCCTCTGACATTTTTAATCATACAGTAGTTGCAGGGATGACTACTCTAGTTTCTTATGATGAATTACCACGTAGTGCCCTCGATACAATTGAATTCTTAGATTCCATGAATAAACTGTTTGATATGTTTAATTCACATCCAATTTCTACTGAAGTTTCTAATCATGAGGAATTAAGACGTTATTCATTACCATATTCAAACTCTTATTATCAAAAATATTTTTTAAATTTAATGTTTAATTATTTTTTAAATTTAGAAATTCAAAAATTTAATCCTAAAAAAAATGAGTGGGTTAATATATCTAGACACTATGATATAAAATTTGTTAATGGCTGGTTAATATCAATCGCTGGATTAAAACGTCTTTATCAAAATTTATCTAATAATAATCATTCCAAAATAGATCCAATATGTACGTATAGATTAAATCAAGACTGCCTAAAAAAATTTGTTGAAACTGTAAGAAATAAAAATGGAAATGTCATACATCCTACACCCATTCAATTTAAATGTGCTTTTAAAAAACTTTTTTGTCTTGATTACTTTGATCATTATGAAGGTACTTACTGTATTCAAGATTTAGATGATATTTTACTTAGGCTTGAAAATACTCCTACAAGTGAAATTAAAATGCTATTCCCAGAAAAAAATCCTAATCGATTTCCATTACCTATTAGAAACATTAAAAATTACAAACAAATTAATTTACCTGATCAAAATGCTCTGACATACTTTTGCGGTTACTTAATCGGGCAATGTTTAAAAGTTCATCAATGTTCAACTTGTATAAATTTTGCACAAGCAACTACTTTATTATCCAGTGAAGCTTTTTATTCCCATTTTACATCCTATGGAGAAAATCCTAATTTATTATTTCGTGATTTAATTTTGCCGAACTCTACTTTTTATCAGTATATTGTTCAAATTAATCAAGTTTTTAATAGGCATTTTATTTCATTAGCTCCTCAGCCAAATGTGGGTAAGACTCTTAGAGATTTAATTTTAAATACAATTTTTTTCTACCACCCGTGTGATGATTTCCCTAAAGATTTCTTGATAAACCTTTTCTTAAGATTTCGAATATACAATGCATTAAATAGAACCAACAAGGAATCTCAAGTATTACGTACTAATGATAAGAACAAAAAAGTTCAAATACTTTCAAATTTGTAAATATATAATTAAAAATTAAGACCAGCTGCTGATATTAATTAATTTTTATTTATGGCTATTATGTTTCAGTATCTTTAGCCAAGTACTTTTTACTAAGCCGTCCTTTTTAGGACTAAACAATAATAATAATCTTATGTAAGTTAATAAAATTGATGTTTTTTTTTGTTATAATGATTTTGTTTTAATGTAATGTATTATTTATTTATTTGTAATTTTTCTCTTGCAATTTTGATTATATTATGTTCATTGAATAAAGAAAATATATTCTTACTAAATTTTTAATATGTTTGTTCTTTAAACCTAGTATTATAGTCTAAATCTAATTACCTATTATTAAATTAGTCATTCATATTAGTAGATATTATTATAAAATTATATTTTTTCATTAGAATTATTACCTACAATAAGTAATATATTTAAAATTTAAAATTTTAATACATAAACATTAAATCTTAGTAAAATGAACAAGTATTGTTTAAATAATATTGTTCTGTGTAATGCGGCCTATTCACACAGTGTCATACCACTGATAATAGGTAAGACTTTAACTAAGTCAGTTATATATATATATATATATATATATATAAATTAGGTATATATTTTAACTTTTGTTAAATTTCACTGTAAGTACCTACAGATTAATTGTTTTTAGAAGATAAACAATCTGATAGTTGAGTTTCAGGTTTTGCCCAAGTAGTTTGCCCTGTGTTGATGTGATCGTTAGTGTAATAAAAAATAGTATGTGTGGCTCGTGCGGGAAGGCATTTTCAGTATTGGGCGAAATGCACTCGTCAGAAATAGCTCACTTCCCGCCATTGCCACGCAATATACTATTATGAAATTGTTTTTGTAGAATAATCTGGTTGTTGCATAGATTTTTTTTATTAGTATTTTATTTTAGTATAATGAATAATGATTATTATGCATACAGATACAGAAGTCTATACCACGGTCCTTACAATACATACACTTTTGGTTACATTTTATAACCTCCACGCTTAAATAAAATACACAACCAAATCGTTGCGTTCATGGAATATTGTTTTTGTAGAATAGTCTGGTTGTTACATAGATCCCTACAATACCTTTGCCGTGATCGATGAACGCAGAGTCGTGTCAAAAAAATAGTCTTGTGCGAATTGCAGCTCTCGCTCGTCACTTTCCGCCCTTGCCACACAATATACTATTAAAATGATGTGTATTTTTTTTAATTTATGTCTGTGTGCACGATAAGTAGTCGAAATAATATTGGTAACCTACTGTACAGCAGAGCGACACCCACTTGCCCGCCCTTTTTTGTTGATTTGCGTTTCAAAATTAAAATCGATGGTGTTCAAAAAAAAACTACATAAGTATGAATAAATAAAATAAGTTTTGAAGAAAGTTGTCCTGTAAGGATGACCTAATCTATATATGTATTAAAATAATAACACAATGGCATGTTGACTGAGGGATGCTATCTTTAATAATTTATAGGGCTTCATTAAAAGGTTTAAAACACTTTTTTTTGTTTTTATTAAGAGGACGTCACACCCGCATGTGTTGTCTCTGTCTTACAACATAAAAAAAACTGTTTTGCGTGGCACAACTTTTATCTTTCTGTGTTTGTAGTAGTGGCTCCAAAATGTCTGAACATATAGGGTAGAAAATTATCTATGCAACAGCATGCCTATATTTTAGATAACATAAATACAACAAAAGTTATTTGCTTTTAAATATTTGTTTTTTTTTCATTTGCTTATAAAAAATGATTGGATACTGCTATTAAAAATGCACACTGTTGCACAGGTAAAGTTCTTCTTTTACGTGTTATGAAAATTTGGTATTTCTACAATAAATATGGTGAAAGATGTCCCTCGCAACACAGTTTTTGCTATGTTGTAAATTTGCAAGACGGAGACAACATATGCAGGTGTGACATGCTCTTAATAAAAAACGTGTTTTTTTCACACCCTGCTCAGTGATGAGGTACACTCGTCTCCTACGGTAATTATTACTATACAGCAGAGATTTTTCTATTTATTTTAATTGTATCCAAAATTTAAGACTAACGCCAGTATGCTAGTACCAAAGCCATAATTATTAGTTAATTCATATTTTTTACACATGATAAATTAAATACATCCAAACAAGAGAAATTAAAAAGGACACCGATTTTTAAACCAGAAGCAAATTTTTCAAAGACCAAGTCAGCAGGTTACATAACCAAAGGTTATGAATCAATACTTATTTTTGGTCTTGTCAATATTTAGTAAATTTAAAAATAATAAAACGAGCAGCAAATATTAATCACTTAAGTTATGACTTATATATTATGAGTAATTTGTATTAATCTTTTTTTTTAAATTATAACTGCCATAAAATTAATAGCTAGAATGTGAGATTACCTTTCTTTTCAACATCCTGGAGAAGGCATTGATCAATGATCTGTAATAATTGTGAAATAAATAATAAGCTTATATATATGTTTAACTTTGAAAGTTCAATGCAATTTCTACTTTTTAAAATTATTTCATTTTTACTACTATGGAGTTTAAACTATTAATTGTATGTATTATTGCAATTTAATAAATTGGTTCAGAACACGGATCAGGTTAGGTTTGAGAATTTCAGGTAGTAGGTACACAGGAAATCGGAAAACTTATTTGGGTGAAAAGAATATAAAAACATATTATTGTACAATTACCATATAATTGTTATACATATCTATGATAAAATACAATAAAACAAAGTTTGCTATTTGTTTTTCTTTATAATATATTATAATGTATGTATTTATAAGATTAATAATCAAATATCACAAAAATTCCAAATCAAACAAGACTCCATGAACATTAAACACTTAAACTTGTACGTCATCTATTGGGATGAACCGCACGCCATTTTAAGAGGAGAAAAACACAACTAAATAAAGCTTTAATTATTAGTATATTTATTTTTTTTTTATTTTTTTTTTTCTTACTAATTGGTCATGAAATCCAGTTTGAAAGAACATATTATTATTTACACCTTAACAATTACATAACCACTTTTATTCTTTTTTAAATATTCATATTATTATAATTATCAATATAATAATAGTTTTTACGAATTTTTAAAAAATATAAATATAAATAAGTTAAAATAGTTTTCGATTAAAACAGAAATAAATGGATCAGTCAACTGGTTTCAAACGTTAATGCGATTTGAAATTATAATTATTATAATAACTGTACATCGTGTTACCGTTTGAATTCACATGTAACAATTTATTAATAATATATATTATGATCAATAAACACTCAGTTTTTATAAGATTATTATTATTATATAATATTGTAACAAAAACAGTGGAATTAGGCACAACAGTACAGGTTGATGGAAATCTGGCAGAAGGGGAGTTATAATAAAATCATGAGTAATATTATATAGGTTAACCTAATAATATGGAATACTAAGGCTGGCTGTTAATTCTACATAATATAAAAACCTGGAAGGCCTACATAAATACTAAATAGGTAATGTCAATAGTCGTTTATAATGATAATAATATGCTAAAACGAAAACGATATTCAATTAGAAAACAATTTAATAAAATAGATACTAGGTTTATGATGTAGTATGCACCATAGGCTTAAATATTATTAATGAAGTAGTCTACCTTGGGAATTAATATTTTTGATTACCATATTACAATGATAACAAAGAGTATACTTTTAAAAATATTTTTTATTTATAAATAAATTGAATATATATTAGTAAATTTCACTTAAATTACAAAACAAAACATTTACAACAAATAATGGAACTAAATGATTTCATAACAAGTCAAGGCAAGTAAAAGAAATAATAATTTAATACTATTGAGCTTCGATATTTATTTATTTTTGTAAATAATTCAATGACTACAAAAGAATATACATTTGACACCTAAAGAAAATAAAAATTCAACAAAATAAAAAACTATGACTTCAAACTGTTGTAACCTTTCTGTTAATTAAAATTAAAAATATTATAAAGAATGAATCAATTTTTTTTAAATTTTTATATTTTATTTAAGTTTCCTTCAACTAGGAAGGAATATACATTAATACATATTTTGATATACAAATTGTGTCAGGGCATGGTCAAAAAAAAAATTGAATGATAGCCATTAAGTTACAAAGAATTTCTAATTTTCCAATCAAGCAAACCCTCTCCCGCAACCTTCATGAAATCTTTGAAATAGTAGTATTTAAAAACACTGTGCGTTTGTTGTAGTAACATTGATTAATTTTTAATTATTATTATTATTATTAATGATAATGATAAAGACTCCAATGTATCATTTGCAGTCATATTATGACCAATAAAAAAAATATATTTAATTGCCAAGGCAGTTATTTATACTTAATAAGATATAATGTTTACAGGATATATTATAATAACAGTAATGCAGTAGTTTTAACAAAATATGATATAAAATATTATACATTTTGTATTAATTATATATTAATAGATATATGGTTAATTATGTTTAAAAAGCAGGGTTGCAATCATATTCAATAATATCTTACAAAATTGTTTTATTTAAGTAAATAAAAATCAGATAATTAATGATTGGAAAATCAGTTAATAAATTAAACCATAGGCTAACACACATTGTATAGACATGTATGTATAAATATATATTTATCAATATTAGCCTCCCATGACTAGTACTAAGGGAAATTATTTCCTAATTCCACTTAAATATTTATATATGTTAATTATTTAGCTATTTAGGTATTTAAAAAAAAATAACAAGTATATACATGATTAATAAAAAAATATACATTTTGTCAAAAGAAAAAATGTCATCCCAGTATCCTTCCAACTAATTACATTTTAAAATGTTCTTGAAGAGTACAATTTTAATAATATTCAATATCGAGACATTCAAAATGAAGATTACAAATAACACAATATAACCCAAAATAATTAAACAACTAAAAACAAAAAAGATAAAACAAACAAACAATACTTAATGGGGCTTCCATTATGAGCTTTTTTTTTTTTTATTTTGTTATATTATATATTTTATTTAAGCCATATACCTACTCTATTTTTAAAACAATAAACAACAAACATAACACATATATGGCCATTACAATACACTGGCGAAATGTATCAACCACTATGTAACAATAAACAAAATAATAATAATAATAATAATAATAATAATAATAATAATAATAATAATAATAATAAATTAATAATAATAATAATAAATTGATGTTTTAAATTTTTTCATCGATCAATGAAAATGATTAGAATCTCCAGTGGCAATTAATTTAGAGCATACATATAGTATTAACACCAGATAATTTTATATTCAATTTATTAAGTGTTTTTATTTTTAAATTATGTATAAATGTTAGCAAATTTAAATGACAAATATTATGGTAACTAAAAAGGCAAATTTTGCAAAACGTTTTTGATTTGAAGAGATTTTCAGACCAGTATACAGTTTTGAAATTATCCAAAACATTTATGATTCGATGAATATCCCAAAAAGTTAGTAACAATAAAGAAATCAAATAAATAAAGTAGGTATGGACTCGTTTGACATTTAACTTTAAATCAAATATTGGAGTGCAGAATTTTATTTGAGAATCCTTATTAAATATTGATGTTGGATTTGGATAAGAACATAAACGTTAAGTATTTGTGTAAATTGAGCAAAACCAACCAAGTAAAAATTAAAATTAAGACAATTTTGAATAATTACATATTTTAACATTTAGATACATTTTTGTAGGTTACTTTTATTCTGTGGCTGTTTTTAAACTTTTTGTTTTAATGTATGCAAAATGGTTATGTTAAGTTAAAATGATAAAAGTATAGTATAGAATAATAAGACAGAAAAACCCAAACAGATGACTATCATCAAATAATTTACATTTAACTATATTATATATAAGATAACTAAATTCTATACATTTTAATTCATTTTATTAAATTGTATTTTGGCCATTTGCAATCATGGCCTCAGTAAAAATTTAAAAAAAAAACTAGTCTACTAACTAACTTAGTTCTTAAAGTGTTTTTATCATTTCATCTTTCATTTAAATTTGAAAACATTTTCAGAAGACATTTAAGCAATATAAAATTATAAATTAAATTTTTCTTCCAAAAAAAAAAACCTGATGTCTTCTTATTATGCTTTATCATAAATATTGTAACATTGTTCTACTATATTATATAACTAGAACTCTTTCACTCCTATTAATTTTTTTTTTTTTTATATATCAATAAAAATTAAACTAAAAACAAAAAGTTAAATAAGAATATATAAAAAAAAAAAAACAAAAAAAATAAATAAAATAAAATTGGTCGATTAACGGATGCGGGTGACAAATGTATCATATCGTTTCATGGGATAATTTAACACTTTTTCATCTAAAATAATACAATCAATAAAAATTAATATAATTTAGTGTGAAATACAAAAAATATTGCATACATTAAAATGTTTATACAATTACTTGCATGGTAATGTTAAAATAAAAGACAAAACAAAACAACATTGCTTATAAGTATAAATAATGAAAATATACGTGTTTATAAGCATTCTGTTATTTAAAAATCATCTGAACTAAACAATGAATGAAATATATAACAAGACTGTGATAAGCAAACATAAAGAAACATCAAACCCCTCATTGTAATAACTTCAAGTTTTTAAATTTTGTTCAAATCCAATCAGTCAATACTCACAAAATTTTTTACCATACATAAAAAAAATGTATAAGTACTTATAATAACAATTATTAAATAATGTCAAAAAATAAATATCAATGCAACTGAAAACTTGAGGTTAAGAATATTACAAGCTTGCTAAAATGTAATTACATAATTGGAAATTCTTGATAAATTAAGTTGAAACATAATAGTTACTTGTTAATATTCAAAGTAATTCATAATTATACTATGTCAATGCAAATTACGATTACAAATAATTCAAATTGATATATATATATAAATACATATATAAATATATGACATACAAATATAAACTAATGCATGTTAATGTATAATTTTTATCACAGTTATGTTATTTAAATCTTTTAATATATACATAAACATAAGTATATATGAATATAATATATCTATATAGGAGTTTTGTTTCAAAGTTGTTTTGTTTTATGCATTTTTTTTTTTCATAAAAGGAAACAATCATAAGATATTAAACTTATGTAAAAAAAAAAACTAACATTAAACATAATAATTTGGACAAATTGATTAGAATATAATGACAGTAGGACGGGGATAATTTATCTATCACTGTTGTTTTAAGCCTACCAATTTAAGCATAAAACAATGTTACAATTTGTATGTCGATACTGTCCGGATCCTTCCACTTATTTGCCATACTTGTGTAGTGAATTGTTTTTTAACTGAAAAATTAACCATAAATGACCTTGTGCTTCTAAGCTAAGTTGAATATAATCATCAATTTACATAATATAGAAATTTGGATGTTACTAAAATATAACATAAAACCTATGTATTTGATATTATGGGAATAATAATTTTTACACAACATAAAATTGCTTTTATTTATTAATGTTTTATAAAACATAATTTCGTCGCCGCCGTGCAAAAAGTGTCTAAGTGAAATTTGAACTTTGTTGGGAAACCACAATTGAATATTCATAATGGTCGGGAAATTAAACACTTAATCAAAATAAAACAGCCCATAACTTGGTATATATTGAACATTTTCACTTGGTCGTTTTTTCTATATTTGAAGGAGGACTATGGTAACTATTTGGCCATATTATTTCACTTGGTCACTTTTTGCACGACGGCGACGATTTGTACAAAAAAAGCAAGTGATTAGGAATTTATGATATTTTAGATGGCTAATTTAAGAAAAAAAAACTTCTACTGGTGGAAAACAAAAACTTAAATTTAAATGTTAAAATTATGGAAAAATAATTTTTATTTTTTTAACTTAATGGAGACAGTAAAAATGATTTTAATACTTACAGAACCGTTATATTTTATAAGTTGAGTCACAACTAGGCCTTATGTACATTTTACTTAGGAGACTTAGTACGATTGAATTTTGATGACCCTTTCCTGGGCATTGTTCCCCGTTCACTATTTGCTGTTCTGTGTCCTTTACCAGACCGATTTGTCAGAGGAACCTCTGAAATGAGCATAATCATATTAATATCAAATAACATCTTCTAAACATTGCATAGATTTAATATTACAAAAATATCAATTTGAATATTAATTATTTATAAATTAATAACTTAATAAATCTATCTGTACAGATAACAAACAAAAACTTAACTGTCTTGAAAATAGTTTCAGATTAGATCTTATTAAGATGACTCTACACAAGCATTTAATGTTTCAGTCTTACAAATGTGTAACATAGCAAACTTTATGCTCAGCAGATTATGTTTAGCTCCATACGTTTAAAAATTAGAGTGAATTGACATCTTATAAAATTTAGGTAAGATATAATTTAGGTATTATCTAGGGCATCCTATAAGCTTTTTATTATATTTTAATTTTAAAGCAAGGTATGAATATTATATAATTTTTAATTGTGCGTACATCCTAAATCACTCATAACTCTTTTTAAAATTAAAATATAATAAAAAGCTTATAAGATGCTCTAGATATTTTACCTAGATTTTATAAAATGTCAATTCACTCTAATATTTAAACGTATGGAGCTAAACATAATTTTCTGAGCATAAAGTGCTATGTCACACATTTGTAAGACGGAAACAACAAATGTCTGTGTAGCATCTTCTTAATAAATTCATAAGATAGCAACTTAAGCTAAAAAATAAATATTAAGTGTAGTATAGTCTATAGACATGATGGATGATAAGAAATATAATACAAAATAACTTTATTTTTATAAAAATTATATTAAAAATGTAGTAACTATACCTGCTGTAAGGTTTGATTGCTTAGATTGGGGTATCACAACAGGTATGGTTTCATCTTTTTTTTCTTCTTCTACAATAGGAGATTGCCCAAATGTTATAATGGTAGGAATGTGGCTCTCATTCCTTTCTTTGTGATGCTGTGCTACTTGTGCATAACTTAGTTTATGACCAATATTTGGAGAACCATTCCCGTTAAGGACAGGATTGTTGTTAGCCATATCTGCAGAAAATGTAGCAGGTGGTTGTGGTATGACACAAGCACATTGTGATGGCAAAGCAGCCTTATTATTTGGTACAGTTGGTTTAGTATTAAGAGATGTACCATTGGCTTTAGGCGTAGTAGGTGGCATGTCAGATTTCGCTGGCATTACAGTCTTATCTGTAGGATTTATTATAGAATTCGAAGTTGTAACAATATCCTGAACCTTATAATAAAACAATATAATAGTTTTTCTGTTAGTCTATTATTAATACATTAAAACTATATTAGGATAAACAAATACCTTTGGGAGCAAATTAACAGAGCTCAAAGACATATTTGATACGTCATCAACAATTTCAGTCACAGGTACAAACCCAACAGGAGGCACTGTTTGTAAACCATTTGGTAGACCCTCTGACTTAACAGTTTGGTCTATATCATCATCAGTCTTAGATACAGAGGGTTCAGACAGAACTGTTGAAATACTCGAGGTTGAAATTACAGTAATCCTATAAATCAAAATAAGTCAATAATATTAATGAGTATATTATTATAAATAATTAAGAATGTATAACCAGGGCTCGGATTTTATAGTATTTCCTAATATTACTATAATATACATATAAAAAATAGGAGACATACATTTTTTTTATTTGCTAGGGACTTAAAACATGCAATTTTATAGAGCTATTTATACCATATTTGAAGTAATTTAGATTTTTATTTCTATTTTTTGCTATTATGCACAGTTTAATAATTTATTTTGCAAATAGAAACAATATACCATTTATAATACAAATAACCTAACCTAACAATTCTATTTTCATATTATATATTTTTTTAGGTAGCCCGAGGTATTGGACAGTATATTAAGTTATAACTCATTATCAGTTGTATTTATATATTTTTGTCTAATAATTATTAAATAAATATAAGTTATTTAACCCTTTGGAGAGTGAATTGGGATTTATTAGTTTACACCCAGGGAGTGGATTAAGAATGACTAACTTGGATAAATTATTTAAAGTAAAGACGTATATTTACGTCTTAAATACAATATCGGTATTTTAGTAAAGACGTAAATATACGTCCTATCCTAGCCAGTAGATAGCAACACACGATTCATAAATTATCGTCAATTTAATACGGACATAATATTATAGATAAAATAAGGTTTTTATGTAAAACGTAAATATACGTCCATACTCCCTGAGGCGCGTTTCAACAAAACGTATATATACGTCCATACTCGTCAAAGGGTTAAATTGTTAACAGAAGAAATGTTTTAAAAAATGTTTGATTTTGCTATTTTTCATGTTTATATAGCATAATATAGCATTATATTTCAGTTCTTTTTAGTGCTATAAAGTCCGAGCATTGTTTATAACATTATCATGGAAAAAATAACGACACTTTAGCAGTAGTCTTGATTTAGGTCTCTAACAATAAGTTTTAATAATTACCTAGGATCAATGTTAATACGAGGTGACAACTGGTCATGGGGCAATGAAGTTGGTGACTGGTGTGGTATGGACACAACTTGAGGTGGTAACGGAGGGAACGCATCAGCAGCCAAATCAAAACTACCAGTTGGTGGTTGAGGTATAGTACTTGTGGTTACCACTTCTGGTCCTACTTCATCGTCTTTCTTCCTTCGCCTATATCTATGCAATACAAACAATTTAAGTAATAATTATTTAAAATCGATTGATATGCAATACAACTCAAAATATTAGAATTTTCCATTTTGACAAATAAAATAAAATATTTATGTTAAAAGACTATATTACCTGGGTGGCAATGTTGTAGGATCTTTTGGGATGTTGATTGTTCCACTAGACTGTCTATCAACTACAGTTGAATCTTGATTGTCAACATAGTTTCTGGTTGCATTGGAAATATGCAATGATCCACTACTACTAGATGACTTAGTTAGACTTCCATTTGATGTGTAACTACCAGGACGAGATGGTAAACCACTATCTGAAGCTGAACTTCGGTAATATTCACTACCACCAACAGAGTTATGACGCATTTTTCCATTGGTTCGACCACTATTTGAAATATGTTTTAAATTTGTAAAAATTTCAAAAAAAATTTTTATTTTATTGTTTTTGTAGTAAACTACTATAATAATACTTACGGAGCACGTGAAACATTATATCTTGAATTCTGAGGTTTAGTAAAATTTCCTTGGGGAGCCAATCCATTCACAGAAAATATGCCACTAAGATCAGTTGTGTAATAGGCACCTGTCGCAGGATGAGCCCAATGTTGAATCATATTTGTAGGATAATATGGAGACTGTTGCTGCTGCTGTAACTTATTAATAATATTCAACATTATTTAGACTAACCAAATAACTACTCTAAAACATTTATGTATCACTAAAAAATAATCTAAAACATAAAATAACTTGATATACTTACATATACTTGCAGATTAGCAGCAGCATAATTGACTGGAGCATATTGAGCTGGTCCTCCATTTGTATAAAACAATCTGGCAGCTTGAGGATGTTGTGGGGGTGGAGCGGGAGGTCCAGATTGTGTGACCCCTTGATCTATATATGGATTGATGGGTTGAGCTTGCATTGGCGGAGTTCTAAAACCATTTACTGTTTTTATAACCGGAACAGGTGATATTGGTGCAGCCATGCGATTCATTGGCTTCGCTTTGATACGTGCCATTATAGGTCGACCCTAAAGTAATTAAACTTAGAAATGAATCATTTATATTCAAAAATATTATAAAATTATATATATTGACAATAAATTAACATCATGAACATTAAAAAATTTTTCTTAACCCTAGATCACACGCATTTAAAATATTCACGAGAATACACGCACGGGGTCTTTTTGTCACACACAGTATGGCGTAAATCATAGTCAACTAACAAGTCGCAATAAAAATATAATAACTATCAATTTTGTTTATCGAACAGCAATTATTAGAAACACAGTTTAAAAATAACCCATCATTGATTTTTTACGATCGCCCACACGGTCTTTTTGACCGTATATTAATACATAATGTCTGGTAATGAACTTTGAACACTTCTATATTACTGACATCAGATCGTATACAGTAGCAGTTGTATCTAACATTAGTTTATCATTTAATTAGAAGGTACCCAGATTAGGTTAGGTTAATATTTTGTAGTTTTGAAACAATGAACAAAATTCTAAAAGCCCGGTGCTCTAGGGTTAATAATATACAATTTCAAAAATATCCTAACAAGTTGCTAGAACATAATTAATACTTCAGTTGGTAGTGCATGTAATAAACAATCACCAAAATTCATTAATATGTGATAAATTATCATCATAAGCATTAAATTATTGTTCTTAAAAAAACAATTTCAAAATTATCCTGATAAGTTGCTAGAACATAATAAATACTTCAGTTGGTAGTGCATGTAATAAACAATCACCAAAATTCATTAATATGTGATAAATTATCATCATAAGCATTAAATTATTGTTCTTTAACGAAATTCAGTTCAAATAAAGAATTTCTAAATATCTAGGCTATTTGCAAAAATATACATAAATTAATTCAAAAGAATACTTCAGTTGGTAGTGCATGTAAAATCAATCACAAAAAATCAATAATATGAGATAAATAATCATCATAAGCATTAAATTATTGTACTTTAACAGAATTCAGTTCAAGTGAAGAATTTCTTAACATCTTGACAATTTGCAAATATATAAATAATTAAAAATTTATAATAATAGTGTGAACAATTATCATCATATCATACAAAATTCATCTCAATATTTTTCTGACAAATTGTAACAAAATATTTAAACAAAAATTAAAATAATACTTCAGTTGGTAGTGCATGTGATAAAAAATCACCAAAATTCATTAATATGTGATAAATTATCATCATAAGCATTACACAATTTTTCTTAAAAAAACAATTTCAAAATTATCCTGATAAGTTGCTAGAACATAATAAATACTTCAGTTGGTAGTGCATGTAATAAACAATCACCAAAATTCATTAATATGTGATAAATTATCATCATAAGCATTAAATTATTGTTCTTAAAAAAACAATTTCAAAATTATCCTGATAAGTTGCTAGAACATAATAAATACTTCAGTTGGTAGTGCATGTAATAAACAATCACCAAAATTCATTAATATGTGATAAATTATCATCATAAGCATTAAATTATTGTTCTTTAACAAAATTCAGTTCAAATAAAGAATTTCTAAATATCTAGGCTATTTGCAAGAATATACATAAATTAATTCAAAAGAATACTTCAGTTGGTAGTGCATGTAAAATCAATCACAAAAAATCAATAATATGTGATAAATAATCATCATAAGCATTAAATTATTGTTCTTTAACAGAATTCAGTTCAAGTGAAGAATTTCTTAACATCTTGACAATTTGCAAATATATAAATAATTAAAAATTTATAATAATAGTGTGAACAATTATCATTATATCATACAAAATTCATCTCAATATTTTTCTGACAAATTGTAACAAAATATTTAAACAAAAATTAAAATAATACTTCAGTTGGTAGTGCATGTGATAAAAAATCACCAAAATTCATTAATATGTGATAAATTATCATCATAAGCATTACACAATTTTTCTTAAATAAACAATTTCAAAATTATCCTGATAAGTTGCTAGAACATAATAAATACTTCAGTTGGTAGTGCATGTAATAAACAATCACCAAAATTCATTAAAATGTGATAAATTATCATCATAAGCATTAAATTATTGTTCTTTAACGAAATTCAGTTCAAATAAAGAATTTCTAAATATCTAGACTATTTGCAAAAATATACATAAATTAATTCAAAATAATACTTCAGTTGGTAGTGCATGTAAAATCAATCACAAAAAATCAATAATATGTGATAAATAACATCATAAGCATTAAATTATTGTTCTTTAACAGAATTCAGTTCAAGTGAAGAATTTCTTAACATCTTGACAATTTGCAAATATATAAATAATTAAAAATTTATAATAATAGTGTGAACAATTATCATCATATCATACAAAATTCATCTCAATATTTTTCTGACAAATTGCAACAAAATATTTAAACAAAAATTAAAATAATACTTCAGTTGGTAGTGCATGTGATAATAAATCACCAAAATTCATTAATATGTGATAAATAACATCATAAGCATTAAATTATTGTTCTTTAACAGAATTCAGTTCAAGTGAAGAATTTCTTAACATCTTGACAATTTGCAAATATATAAATAATTAAAAATTTATAATAATAGTGTGAACAATTATCATCATATCATACAAAATTCATCTCAATATTTTTCTGACAAATTGCAACAAAATATTTAAACAAAAATTAAAATAATACTTCAGTTGGTAGTGCATGTGATAAAAAATCACCAAAATTCATTAATACGTGATAAATTATCATCATAAGCATTACACAATTTTTCTTAAAAAAACAATTTCAAAATTATCCTGATAAGTTGCTAGAACATAATAAATACTTCAGTTGGTAGTGCATGTAATAAACAATCACCAAAATTCATTAAAATGTGATAAATTATCATCATAAGCATTAAATTATTGTTCTTTAACGAAATTCAGTTCAAATAAAGAATTTCTAAATATCTAGACTATTTGCAAAAATATACATAAATTAATTCAAAATAATACTTCAGTTGGTAGTGCATGTAAAATCAATCACAAAAAATCAATAATATGTGATAAATAACATCATAAGCATTAAATTATTGTTCTTTAACAGAATTCAGTTCAAGTGAAGAATTTCTTAACATCTTGACAATTTGCAAATATATAAATAATTAAAAATTTATAATAATAGTGTGAACAATTATCATCATATCATACAAAATTCATCTCAATATTTTTCTGACAAATTGCAACAAAATATTTAAACAAAAATTAAAATAATACTTCAGTTGGTAGTGCATGTGATAATAAATCACCAAAATTCATTAATATGTGATAAATTATCATCATAAGCATTAAATTATTGTTCTTTAACTAAATTCATCTCAATATTTTTCTGAAAAATTGCAACAAAATATTTAAACAAAAATTAAAATAATACTTCAGTTGGTAGTGCATGTGATAATAAATCACCAAAATTCATTAATATGTGATAAATAACATCATAAGCATTAAATTATTGTTCTTTAACAGAATTCAGTTCAAGTGAAGAATTTCTTAACATCTTGACAATTTGCAAATATATAAATAATTAAAAATTTATAATAATAGTGTGAACAATTATCATCATATCATACAAAATTCATCTCAATATTTTTCTGACAAATTGCAACAAAATATTTAAACAAAAATTAAAATAATACTTCAGTTGGTAGTGCATGTGATAATAAATCACCAAAATTCATTAATATGTGATAAATTATCATCATAAGCATTAAACAATTTTTCTTAAAAAAACAATTTCAAAATTATCCTGATAAGTTGCTAGAACATAATAAATACTTCAGTTGGTAGTGCATGTAATAAACAATCACCAAAATTCATTAATATGTGATAAATTATCATCATAAGCATTAAATTATTGTTCTTTAACGAAATTCAGTTCAAATAAAGAATTTCTAAATATCTAGGCTATTTGCAAGAATATACATAAATTAATTCAAAAGAATACTTCAGTTGGTAGTGTATGTGAAAAACAATCACCAACATTCATCAAAGTGAGTTTAATTATCATCAGAACCATCAAATAAATGTTCTTTTACAGAATTCAGTTCAAATGAAGAATTTCAAAACATCTTGACCAGTGATCGGCAACTGGCAGCCAAACTGTTTAATTAATTATGATTTATATACATTTAATCTTAATAATAATGCTTCAGTTGGTAGTGCATGTAATAAACAATCACTTAAATTCATGTAAGATTAATTTATCATCATCATAAGCATTAAATTATTTTTTTTTAAATTTTATACAAAATTTCTCAACATCTTGAAAATGTACAATAACATAAATATTAAATACTAAATAATGAAATAAAAAGTACTAATTAATACTTTATTTGGTAGTGCATATAAGAAATAAGAAATTATCATAAAATATATATTATGGAATATAACATAAATATAAACTGATTTAGATAATGTATCAGAAATATTGTTTTATTAATTATATAAATATTACTTAATAAATATAATGCTTCTGTTGGTAGTGCATGTAATAAACAATCACTTAAATTCATAAAAGTATGTATAATTATCATCATAAGCACCAAATTATTTTTCTTTAACAGAATTCAGTCCAAATATTTAATTTCTAAACATATATCAATTTGCAAATTTTTCTTAAGTAGAATCAATGTCAAATATAAAAATTCAGAACACCTTGATGGTTTGCGAAAGTACAAATACATTTTATTCAAAATAAACAGTAATGTAGTGTATCATTTAAGAACACAAAAAAACAATAAATTACCATCTCGAGTAACCCAATTATGAACCATTTAGAAGATGTATCAGAATAACTTTTTTTGTTAATTATATTATATGTATAAAATAACTTTCAATCATTTATATAGTATAATATTCATAAGACATTCATTTTTTTCTAACTCACATTTAATTATTTAAGAATTTATTTGTTGTTTTATTGTCGAGTTATTTAATAAAGAACATTTTATTATTAATATAATATTGAAAAAATTTCCAATGCATGTATTGTACTATATTGATGACAAAATTGATTGATAATAACATACTAAAAATAATAATATAATCCTTGTTTTTACATATAAATGTAAACCAACCTGAAATTCTTTGACCTCTTCACGAAGATACAAAAATGCTCTTTGTGCATCTTCATCATTTTCAAAAGTGATATACCATGAATTATTATGAGCAAACTCGCATGATATCATTTTAGGACATGATTCACCAGCAAATAATCCCTGTGATCAAAAAAAAATAATATATATGTATGAGTTTTATACTTTTATTATGTTAAAGAAAAATTACAGATGAACGTTCTAGCAACAAACCTTAATGTCTTCAATTGGAGTAGTTTGAGGAATTTCCCGTAAAATAACAATACAACGTTTGTGATTTGGGCGGACTTTTAATCCTTCATCATCAACTTGCACATTTGGCGACTCTAATTAAGGATTATTATGAATTATTATAAGATTATTATAAGATTTAAAACATTAAAAACAAAATTTACCTCTCAATACTTCAGTGATCAACTTAATGTCTTTAGTCAGTTTTTTGACTTGATTAAAATTGGCAACTGTCCATATTGGAACATATTGGTCATTGTCCATTTGTGACAGTAAGTATGCATCATTTGCCAAATTTTCTCTATTTAATACATTTAAAGTAATATTGATAATCTTAATTGTTTTAAAAAGTAAAAATAATAATATATAAATTTACAAAAACTGTAGATCATATTTTTACCTTGAAAAATAATATTCTAACTGATTTGATAAAAGTTGTTTGAGTTGTTCTACTGATTGCGAAGGCATATTTTCAGTAGAAGTCTCAGCATTAACCATTGTGCTATTTTTTCCAGTTAAAATTACTGTACCACTTCTACTATCCAATGCCGGCACTTCATAACTTCCATTTATGGAACTAAAAATGTATAACAAATAATTTTTATATAATTTAACAATATATTTTACAGAAATTAATATTCAGTGTCCCAGAAGTCCTGTTTCACCCTTAGTATCTCCGTGGAAAATCAATATATTTAAATGCAGTTTTTTTCACAGTCATAAGTATGGAAATTCTGATTGAATAACATAATATTCAATTTTTTTTCTTCAAAAATTCAAAAATTATCAAAACATTTTTTGGGAAATTAAGTTGATTAAATTTCCAAAATAGCCATTTTGTTGATCATATTTTTTAAAACAGTTCAAAAAAAAAAAAATATTAAAATTATATGAAAATTGCCTAAGTTAGGGCTAATTATTATTTCTAATATTAGCTGAAAAATCAGCGTGATTGTAATAATTAACATGCGAATCGTAATGCATAGATAACATTACTATTATTCTTAGAAATTCACAATAATAATAAGCTAATAAAAAAATAAATCGAATATTATGCTATTCAATCAGAGTTTCCATACTTATGACTGTAAAGAAAACTGAATTTAAAAATATTGATTTTCCACGGAGATACTAAGGGTCATACGGGACTTCTGGAACATACTGTATAGGTATAATATATATCGTCCCCGTTCATGCAAAACACACCAAGTCCAAAAACATGAATCAGCTTTTGAAATTTTTTCAAACTTTAAATGTATACCATATGTAACCAAATTTTTTTCTTTCTTTTTTTAATTGAGTTTCCCTTAAGGGAAGTAGCTGTTAATGAGTAGTTGTAAATAATATGACACTATGAAATTTATAGCTCTTATTATTGTTAAAATACAAATTTCTAAGTCGATTTTTGGACTTAGTGTACTTTGCATGAACGGGGACGATATATTATAATATATACACATCTATACCTAATAATTATAATTTATAATTGTGACTTGTGTATGATATCTTTGATATGCCCAAAGATATATAATATTAACATATATATAATAATCATGTCATAACCAATAATCTAAAAATTGAGTATAAACGTATACCTGCTCGAGTCTACCAAGATTTTTTTGTATCTGTCATAACCTAATCCTTCAACATTTAACCTAACCTCCATGACCGTTTTAATTCACATAACTGTCATTACACATTTTAAATCGAATGAAGTAATTTAAGTACTTGTAATTAAATGGTAAAACATATGCCACGAGTAGAATTGGATTCTACTCTCTGGTATATTTAATACATTATGATGACATTGCGGTATACTTACTAACTGCAAAATTCAGCCAATCACTGCACAACATTTTTTTGTTTTACTATGTTTAATGCAAGGCTGGGCATTAACGAGTTAAAAAGTTAAAGTTAAGTTAACTAGTTAATTTTGACTTTTCATTAACTGTTAACTTACTAAATTTCTTTTTTAATTAACGTGAAATTAACGAGTTAATTTTTCATTTCAAGAAGTTAAGTTAATTTATTTTGTTTTTAATTTTATCATATTTCACTACTTCAGTATATTTCGTTTTTATGTCAAAAAAAATCATTAACTTGCCCAGCCTTGGTTTAATGTATATTAAAAACTAGAAAATTGAAATAGACCTAATGTTGGGCAGTTTAGTGGATCAGTTTTCTATAATTTTTGGATCGGGTAGACTGGCAGACATAAAATGTACTCTACAATAATTATACAAACATTTTAGTGTGAAAGATTTTTTGCACGGAAGTGTAAATAATTACACCTAGCAATTTTTAGCAACTGTATTCTCAGCGATTATTTACCTTATTAGTGTATATTATATTGTTATACCTAATTAGCATATATAAATATTATAATATATTATATGTACAAGTAATAGATGCATAGACTGGGGGCGCCTTTTGAGGGGTGGCAGTGTGCACTCGCAAACCCTGATTTTATCTACAATTGGCCTTCTGTCTGCCAATTTTTAACTGTGTATTTTCCCTTTTGTTTGACATCCTAAATTCAAATATAGGTAACTATTAATTATTAATGCGTTAAAAAATTTAAAAATAATTAAGGTTGAATGATAAGGTACCTACATAAAATTTGAATATTTTAAATTTCATCTATATGTTATGTATGAAAGCTAAGTATGTTTATGATAATAAAAATTCTATAGTGAAAACATGAGGAACATTCTTTTAACAATTGGCCTGGTGGTGGGAAAAATTGGCTTCTTTTATTGTTTACTTGCCATTTTTAACTGAAATGGCGCCCCTGGCAGAGATCACAATAACATTTTTAATTATTATTCTATACATTTTGCCCATGGGGATTTACAGTCCAAATCTTTTTTGACAGAAGCCAATGGTACACATAACCTTTTTTTCAAAACAAGATTTATTTGGGGATAGCTGGATACAGCTAGAAAACGAGACTGTCCTACCCAAAGCAGGAAGTATGGCCATGTGTCATTTACCATTCAAGCAGTATTTGAGCAATAACTAATATACCGATAAAGCCATCAACCCTAATGACAACCGAAGATGAGTATGTTGTCCTTATTTATTTTATTTTTTGTTGGTATATCACTGACAACTACCACTCTTATATGGAATCAAGGGATATATATTTATATACCTAATTTGTCAGATAATTAAAATAATTTTTGAAGATTACATATTTATAGATTTCATAAACATATAAGCACAAATTATTAGTTTGTTATTTTATTATCAAGTTAAATAAGTAAGGTATTGTATCCAAATCATTAACTCGGGTTTCAGGTGCTGAGCGTTTAAACAAATAAAATTAATAGAAATTTGAGCCATCATTCAAATATTGACAACCATTATTATTCAGGTAAATATAGTTGTCAATTGGTCTATGTAAAACTGGATTTGAGAACCATGTATCTATTTCGTTTACAATATTTGTCTTACTATGACAAAACTATGATAACATATTAAGTGGGATTGTTGTTATTACAAAATAATAATATCTATTTAGGTAATTACTAATAGTTGTCTAAACCTAAAAATGTTTATTTCACTTAAAAATCAAAACACAAAATACTAGTCAATAACTTTTAATTATTATTAACTTACAACAAAATTGAATTAACCACAGAAAAAAAATTAAATAGGTGCAAAAAGAAATCTTAACATTTTTGAAACAAAAATTATAATATGGGTTTCAAGTTAATTGGAATATTATAATAATATTGGACAAATTCGTTCATTTTACCATGCAATAAAAACATATTATGCATTAATGTGTAAGAATGTCTTAAATATGCAAATAATTTATTTAGAATTAAATGTTTTAATTTGAAATTCATCACAAAATTATTGAATTCATAGTTCTGATGATAAACTATAAATACCAAAAATATTCAGTATCAATAATTAAGAGGACGTCACACCCATATGTGTTACACATGTACGATATAAGACAAAACGTGTTTATGCAGTCGGAGTAATACTCTCTCAATTTTGGTTCTAGAGTAATATTACCTATTATAAAATTGAATTGTGACAATTCGTGCAAGTTGTTGCGATTTTTCTATTATAACCAATATAACATTCATTATATCGTTTAGAAATAGCAAAAATTTTAACATTTTTAATATTTAAATTTTTTTAAAAAACCGCAACGACTTACCCTCAGAAATATTGTCATAATTAAATTTGATAGTAGGTATTTTTACTCTAGAACCAAAATTGAGAGAGTTCTACTCAGACTGTGTAAACGCGTTTTGTCGTACGTATGTAAGACGGAAACAACACAGTGGGTGTAATGTCCTCTTAATAATAACAATTTGTCACTTACACAAAGTATAAACGTAAAATAAATATATTTGGTATATAATATTTTGTTTAAGATTATAAAATACTTTAGCAACATTTCGACACCATAATGAAAAATTTGTATAAATTATTAGGTTCTAATAATGTGCATTTAATTTACTATTAATTCTATTAATAGAAATATTTTTAAAAAATAAAGAATTAACCACATAAATACAGACAAAAAATAAAGGATCTTGGTCTGTTATTTTCAAGTTAACCAGAATGTTATACCTAATATGGAAAAAAATCAGTATTTTCCAATATAATAAAAATATTATTATGCAAGAATGACTAAAATATGCAAAGTAAATATTGAACTCAAAGTTCTGATAATAAATTAAAAATACCAAAAATATCCAGTATAAATAAATAATAAAAACAAGTTGTCACTTACACAAGGTATAAACGTAAAATAAATATATTTATGTAAGTATTTTGTATAAGATTATCAAATACTTTAGCAACACTTCGACACCATAATGAATTTTTTTATAAATCATTAGGTTCTAATAATGTGCATTAACTTTGTCAATAAAATTATTTTTAAAAATTATCCTCAAGAATGCACAGATAAAATAAAAAATAATAAAGATTTTGGGTTAGTCTTCTAAAAAATTATTATTTGTTTTATGGATTTCAGTTGTTCTGATTTTCATGTGTTTTTAGAAGAACTGGGTCGATAACTCTTTTTTTCAATAGCCGATAAAATAAATATAGACCATGTGAGGTATCAAAATATCTAAGATTCCTGCAAATGATTAATTTTCTACTACAAAATTTAAATATTCTTTTAAAAAAATAATATTGATAAATAATCAAATAACTTCTAAATAATTAAAAATAATAATAACAAACGAGCCAAATCTCCATATAATTTTTAAAGATAAAAATATTTAAACAAAAAATAAAAATAATATCAATTTATGGTAAATTCCATGTGTTCAGCTCGTAATTCATGATGATTGATAATATAATAATGAATAATTTTTGGGATATTATCATTTATCAATCGAATTATAATGGTGATAAACAAACAAAACATTATTATATATTAAATTTAAATTGCAATAGTGTTGTGTTTACTGTGAACCAAATGATTTCTAAAATATATCTAAAAGTAGCATCAATGTTATAATCACCATTTTTACATACAAATTTATGTGCGACGTTCATTGTATCGGTTTGAATAAATATCGGTTATATGTATCGGCCCAGTGTTAGTTTTTATAGGTGTTCCAAAAAAAATCAGACACAAAGCATTGATCAAAATAAATATAATTTAAATACATTTTTCAGTAAATTGCTTTATCAATTATGTAAAGGAATAAATTATAGGTACTTACCTAATATTTAATAACTTCACTTATATTAACAAAGCAATTAAGTATTTAATTAATTGAGAAATGTTTTTTAATTACTAACATTTAAAATGATTTAGTTCTTTCTACAAAATACGTTAAAATATATAGTGATACTTATATAACTCTATAAGTAATTTAAGAATTATAATTATACTAAGGTATCAATTTGACACGAAAATAAAAATTGTTGGTATCATTAGGTGTATCGAAACAAAATTCTAAGTTGATAATGAGGCTGTGAATTTTATGTACCAAAAAACCATGAAATATGTATTTAATTTTGCACAAAATATTCCAAAACATAGAAATTATTCAAACTTACAAAATAAACATAATATAATAAGCCTTAAAAATTATGCTTAAAGGTAGGTTAGGTACTTAATAAGTAATAAATATTAAATTTGAAAATAAACAAATATATATTATGAAAAAAAAATGAAGAAAAATAAATAAATAGTAAAATTTAGGTACCTATAAAAAATAATTATCTTTTTAAAGAGTTTATGCCAAATAAATATTCATTCAAATAGGTATGTCGGTAGGCATGACATCAGGCGATACATCCTCCCCCCCCCCCTCCCAAAAAAAAAAAAGAAAAAAGAAAATGCAATAAAAATAAAAAACATTTCATGCATTTATATGCAAAAGTACTTTATTAACACAAAACAAATTTTGAATTTAGAATGTCAGAAATTTTGTGCTGAATAAAATCTATATCCCACTTAATAATATATATATTTTATTCAAACTGAAATTCATCAATCCACAAAATCTTTAAAATCATAGCCCTGACAATTATTAACTATGAATACAATTTCAAGCTGACTTAAAAAATACTGTCACTTACACAATGTATAAATTTAAAATAAATATATTTACACAAGTATTTGTACAAGATTATAAAATACTTTAGCAACATTTCGACACCATAATGAAAATTGTTTATAAATCATCAGGTTCTAATAATGTGCATTTCAATTTACTATTAATTTCTATATTTATAAAACTGAAACATTTTATATTTACCTGTAAGAAGTGTTCGTGGCAGTAGAAACAGTCAGTGGTTCGGAGGGACTATAATGTGTCCCAATTGAAATTTTCCCTACGTCCCCATTCATGTACATATATCCTGTGAAGACGGATTATTAACCAAATATCAAAATGTACAACATGCAAAACAAATACGGTATTTTTTTTAATGCAATGATCACAATTTAATGCCTTAATTAAGTAGGTAGTTCCATGTAAAGGTAAAAAAAATTAATGGGGCAACAATGAAATAACATTTTATTCCTAACTTTTTTTGAATAGGCGACATAAAAAACTAATTGAAAACAATAATTAAACATTCTTTAGCAATAACATTTATAATCATATCATTAATTCACCTTCAATTCTTAAAATACCTAAATAATTTAGAACCAGGTAACCCATCTAATTCAATATCAAAATCACAATAATACTTGTTCATCTATTCTAACCTAAACTAACCTCCTAACCTCCATCTAACTTAAAACCCTTAACTAATAAAAATAATTGTATTTTAAATTATTGCAGTATAAAAAAGCATCCCAATTAGTAAAATTATATTCAATGATTACACAGGAATATCAGAATATCCTACAATTTCTGAACACTGCTTATCAACTAATAACAAAATATAAATACTATATTATGCGTCAATTAACTAGATAAAATATAGTCCCTAGATTAGGTACCTTAAATTTGGAAATGTTGTGGTGGTAAAGGGTGTGTTGAGGTATGTGGGGGCAAAATGTTTGAAGAGTATGCAATTTTTGAAAATGTTAAATTATTGGTATAGAGAGAAGGTTTAATGAAGGCATAAATTTAACACTTTGCAATAGTATTCTATTTTGGTAAAAATTATATCTTTCAACTTTCAATTAAGGTGTAAATAATGCCTTCATACCAATATTTATACTAACCACAATCGAGTACTAATGTTAGACCTTTGAATACACAATTTTAACAAATAATATTAGATTTTTTAGTATAGGTACATTTAGGTTATAGGGTTAAGGAAAATGTGTGCCTCAGAGTTTTCAAATAAGGTACCATTTGAAGGGTAATATTTTGATGAGTTGTCCTAAAGTATAACCCTGCGGATATTATGTATCTTTTTATAACAGATGAGTGTCTTTTTATTAGATATCTATCATGATAAATTGTACAAATATATTCTATAAACAAATGTTTATTTTTATATTTTATATGTTTAAATAACTGGCTATTACTATAGGTAAGTACCCAGTACCTATTGTCACAGGCAATGCATTAGAATATAACAAGAAATAACATTTACCCAAACACCTGGTTATACCCAATAAAAAAACCACCAACTATAGAGTTACCGGATGATTTCAATACCTCAAAGGCCACATAACACTAATAGTTCCACAACTGCTTGTCAAAAGAAATTCAATACAAGGAACTTTCAGAAGTCAGGTCATCGAGGAGTGAAACGGAACACGGAAAACCCAATACTTTGAGGGGCGTGGGTATGATGAAAAACAAACCAATTTTAATGAGAAGCGAAACAGCACAATCAGAGATTTGAGGAAGATAACAGTAGACTTTCTGGTCAAACACCGAGAGAAAGAGCCACTGACCCACTGATCTTCAAAATATTATGATCTACCGGCAGACAAGCAAGAGTTGAACGGCACGAAAAATTAAAACAATATTATTAGAATAATATCGACGATTGTCTCCATAGAATAACGTCAGCAATAATATGCAAGTGTGGTGGCAGCAATAATAATAATAATAATAATAGTAATAATATGCACAATCTACCTACATGAAAACGGTACAGATTACTTACACGATATTACACACTACGGAGTAGTATAATAATTATAGAGGCAGCACAAGTTGTATGATAATAAATGAACAAATAAAAGTAATAATATAATAATATTAAAAGTAATAATATTCGAGTGTAAAATACAAGAAACCCGTGTGGTGTAAAGGGCGACCGACTGGAACCGACGGACGAGAGCAAAAATCGCAATCGGAAAAAAAAAAACCTTCGGTGTGGTGCACACACACATATATATTTGTAGGTTATCACAGCCAGCCGAGTACGACTTCTCGACGGGTTAACCTATACGCACGCCAGCCTGTGTAGTTGTTCACACAGTGTACGCCTATCACACCGAACCTATCGAATGCCAATGGCGACCGATTCGGTTATAATATAATACGCACACTCACACCACACTCGTGTGACGGGTGTGATATCGCGCCGCGTTTGTGGAGAATTTTAGAAAAATTACCGTTTGGAATCCCGTGCGACGATCCACCCGGACGTCGTGTAACGCCGCGCGGTCCCACGCGCGCGCGCGCGGTTCGGGTACGAGACGGACACGACCCCTGAGGACGCGAAAAACACCCCCCTCCCCCCTAGGTGCTTATTATGTCATTAGGTGTATTATTACTACGAATACTACGGTACGGGACACTGCGATTGCGGTCGCCGGGCGCTTACCTGCTGTTTCGGCCGCCTCCTTGCGCTGGAACATTTATAAAGCAGCAGCAGAAGCAGAAGAAAAACAAACCGAAACCGTCGACGGACGGGATTGACGACGACAGAAACTCTCAAACACGAGAATTTTTACGCGAGATACGTAGCGTTTTCGACACACGGCCACGGCGAGGTATATTATTTCTCAGCTGCGGATCGCGGCGCACACCATGTTTTACGACCGTAGAGTGGCTGCTGCTGCTGCGGTTTTTGATTTTTAATTTGCCGTTTGCCCGCAGAGTCCACACCGCCGTACAAGCTAAACCATGTGCACGCACGCCAAATTCCACTGAGTAGCCTTATATGACTAGACAGTAGACGACGGCGGCGGTGGCACGAACGTACACACTCACACACACGGACGCACACGCACTCACCACATACGCGCGCGCATTCACTCACACACACGCACACGACCACTATCACGGGAGTCCAAACGTCCAAACGTAGCTATATATAATATTGTTATGTGTGTCGCTTATTAAACCGCGCCGGACGGGAGATTCGTCCAGTTTCGTCGGCACTCGACCTCTCTATGCCGTTTGCCGGTCGGCGATCCGACGACTGCAGCCTGCTAGGGTACTTACAGATCCGCCGTACGCCCGTAAAACGCGGTGTGGTGTTCGTCGTCGTGGCCCGCGCGCGACTCTGCTGCTGCCCGCCGGGAGTCGTCGGTCCCAAGAAACGCGTGCGTGGGAAAATCGGGCGGACGAAGGACGCAAACACCGCCGCCGAACGGTGAAAAACCCGGACGGGACCGCGACGAGAAAAACAACAACAACAACAACAACAATCGGACGGCGAGTGTGCAACGTATTTCAGTGGGATATCATTTGTGCGCGTTTGCGATAGAAAAATATCATAGCCTTGCAAAATGGACGACAACACGAACACATGCCACAGAGTTCACGGCGGCCATGGAAGACAAAAATACCGACGGTGGCGACATCTGTGCGCCGCACGTCCCGTTCGGTGAAGAGCCGTGTAGTGAGTACAAGACATAGTGAGGTTGTATACGCAGCGGCCTATCACGACTCTCCGTATCAGACAATAATAATTTGATTATCACGTTATCACCACTCTCGATCAACAATTCGCCGCCAGAACGGCTCGCACAGTCGCGCCACACCGTGAACGACGGGGTGCCTCCGACCGGAAGAATTTTACTATTATTGCTCATGTTTTGCACTACAACAGTTGTAAATTACAGCAGTCAGTGTCGTGACAAAAAAAAAAAAAGCGACGTGGTACGATTGCAATGGTCCAGAATTGCTTCAAGTCTGCGCACAATGCACGTCTTGTTTCCCAGTGTTATCTATTATTACTTAACTATTATTACTATATTATGTTACGCTACGTGACGTGCCTACCGGAGGATCTGACCGTCAAAAAGTCCCGATCACACCTTGTTTATATCACGGTCACACCGTCAGTGCAGGCAGCCGATGAGTGGCCGCTCGCGGAAAGGTGTTATTACTTATTATTAGGCACGGCCGCCGCCGTATTGATTTCACACGGTCGTCTCGATCTATATCACGGCCCAACGGCCAACACCCGTGTAAGACTCAAAAGCTCGGATTTGTGTGCACACAAAAATGGGATTAAAATAAATATGCAACTACCTATGATTTTACATTCTTTAAGAATTAATATTCAAATATATGCCCTCGACCCTCGTCCAAAATATTGCACACTGTTTCTTTGATAAATATTATAAAAATAAAAAACTGAACGTTTTATTGGTAAAAATTTAAAGAGATGAATATAATTTAAAAATTTAAAAAATATACATTTAGGTATACTGGTTAAGGCACTCTTTTTTTTAAAACACCCAGTCAAATTGTTGACTATTACTATTTTGCCGTGTTACTACTTACTAGACAGTAGACACCGACACAATCTGATAAAACATTAAACTATAAAAAAATTTATCAGTTGCGGCTTATTATAAGTTCTCTCCAGTTGGTGTGAAATGTAGCTGTTACAAAAAAGAATGTCCAAAAAAACATTTTTCAAATATACCGTTATCCCTAAAATATACTTATATAAGATGCAGTAGAAACTTTTTTCTCTGCATTCCCTGATAAATTCATAACACTCATCCTATGATGAAAGACAACAAAGGCCACTTTTGCTTGGGGCGTTTGTTCCCCCTCAAAATATTCCACTTGATTTACTTTTATTGTATTCATTACTTCATTAGATACGTAGCTATTAATTTTTAATTTTAAAGTTCCGTTTAGCACACACATGAAGTGGGGTAATCCAAGAATTTTATAAAAACTAAACATAATATATGTAAATCATAGGTGTGCACTGTGCGTAGACACTGGCAGGGTCGCTGCCCAGAGGGTGTGCAAAATACAAAAAATATCCCCTTCCAACAAAAAAATTAGTAAGAGCAGTATCAATACTACTATAAAATGTATATTGCCATTAAAATTTAATATGTATTAGGTAGTAACTTTTTATAAATAATTGAAAATTTATTGATCAAAGTTTAAGTAACCATTTTACCAGGACAAGGGTTTTTAACTCGTCTGTGATATAACTTCTTCAATAAAATGTATTTCCATAGTCATTTTTTGGAAAGGAAAATTTAAATTTATGAGCATTGAGTTATTTATAAGAAAAATACCGTTCAAGGGAATATAACATATAAATGGACTCTTTCCCAGAGTCGCAGGGTATGGAAATGTACCTATACCCAATGCGCTCGCTCATAAATCATGATTTACAATATTGTAAACGCGTTCTGTTTGTAAAGGTGAGGGCCAGATGAGTTAGCACGGTTAGGTATAAACCCTAGGAGGATAATATTATTATGTAATAATGTTTTCTTCAAGTCTTTACTTCCTCTAAACTCTATGATTAAGTTTTGGATCCTACTTTGCACTCTGCTGAAATATGAACGACGATAGTGACAGGTTTCATTCGTGTAAGTACCTACACGGATATGTATTTTATGAAATGGGTAATAATATATTCCCGGATTTTTCTTCGGTCGATGTCGCTGTCAAGTAACCACTCACTACCTATTTTTCACTACGATGTGAGTGTACATTATTCGTTTTTTTTTTTCAATATTAATAAAAGTACCTCATGATCATGCGGGTGGACATAGTAACTTACACCTATACATGCCTATACAAGTGTAATATATTATATTATTACATATTATCGTATGGTCCTAATGTACCTACACCTAATGTTGTATTGTTATTTGTTATGCACCCGAGTAAAAAACAACCAAATTGTAACCAATTTCCATATTATAATGAGTGTAAATGTGTTCACTCTATTAACATTTAGCCAGCGTTACTTGTTAGTTATAGGATTTCTTTATAATGTAAAACAATTAAACTGTTATAATATTACTTGAGTAGCCATTCAGGTTCGTAATCGTGTACTCGCTAACCAATTACTATCAAAAAACACGGTTATAGTCGCGGCTTATCGTATCATAGTTTTTGTTTCCTACGAGAACGTAGCGTCGCAATATAGTCTCCCACGCATACGTAATTTGCTATCACATTTTTTAGGGTGAAAGTTTTCCTCGAGATTATTTTTCTAAAACATTATGTTCGACCGGAATTTTTTGAATCAAATAATTTACGCGTTCGATAATATCGATATTATTTTTCAGCTCGATATTACGTTCACTTCGAAAGTATATTATAGCAGCGGTGCAGCAATGAATCATTGTCAAACTTTTACATTTTCACAAACCACAAATGAAATATTTAAAATGTTAAATGCCACTCGAAACAAATATATTTTTATTTGCAAGATAATTTATATTGTCTGTATGATTTATTAATAATTATTTCCCAAATAAAAGTACAATACTTATATTAACATAATACAGAGGTACATATTTTTAGTTATAACACAAAAATCCGCGAACAAAACAACAAATGTGAAATAAGGATAAAATCATATTCATTGTTTTTCAAAAATGATATTTACCTTTATTCTTATTTCCGTTTTCCGCATTTTTTTTTTTATTTGGTTCATCGTCAGACTTAGATAGATTTGAAGTCATGGACTTATACTTGAATTCGTGTGCTTCAGGATTTAATGTTCCACTAGAATTACTAGGAGTAGTTATCACCTAAAACAGTAACAGATTAATACATTGAATTAATTTTTTTAATATTATATACTCAAGAATCTTATTATAAGTAATAACAGTGTATTATAATTTAGAAGTTTTTCCTTAATTCTATACGAATGCGGAGTGTGTATACCTGTATCTCTAAAATATTCATGTACCTACATCTAATGTATATTACATAATATTTATACCATTGATTATGAATACTAATCATGTAAATAAATATCAATATTCAATGGTTATACATTATACATAATTTATAATATTATAATTATTTAATATGAGTAGGTATAACATACTTGTATTATATATAATATAATATATAAGATAAATCGCGTGCAGGTATATATAAAAATATGATAATATTAATTATTCCAAGTACCTACTAAAGTACCTACGGGCTAAAACATATTTTAATAATTTACTTTCAGAGAGTTCAAGAGTTGTACCCAATAGATTGTAATATCTTTTTTATTATTATTATAAATCTTATTGGAATTTCCAGAAACGTAAATCACAGTTTTCACAATCACATCTTATTGTTATTATAAATGTATTAGCTAATCAAATACACGTTTATAATTATTAATTACGTAAAATTGTTTATAGCTATTGATAATCTTCCTATAATAGTCGTCCATATGACAAAAAACTAAAGCATAACCCACATTAAAAATTATGATATGTTCTACGTATTGTACCACTAGGGAGGGTCAATTCCCTCAAATAACTTCATGCAACTATACAGACGAATGAGACGATCAAATGCGTTATTCAACGAGTATAACACAACGTATAGTATAACCATAACGAGTAATTATTTAGATTATTAATCAATTTCATTTAACTACAATTACTCGACGTACTATTAATTTATAATTATTACAGTCATAACCTACTTTAGATAATGAACCACTCTAAGAATAAATTATTTATGTAAGTAAATTATATTAGGTACCTATATATTATATAAATGATTTTGGACAGAAAATGTCTGTTGATTATTAAAAAAAAAACAACTATGAACTAACATTTATATTATAATAATATTATGGTATTGTAGAATTTAGCGTGACAAAGGCTAAAACGTTGGTGCATGATAATATAGGTACTGCATGAAATAAGTTATGATAATTTAACATGATATTCCGTTCTTTTGAAATATTTCAAAACCACTCTATTTTCAGGGAGTTATTAAAAGTTTATAGTTCCAACAACACATGTTCGACGTTCCACGTAAGATAAATAAAATCAAACCTATATTAATATAAATCAATTATTTGTTTTAATTTCTATCGACGCGTATATTATGCAATATGACAAAGGTACCTATACCAACTATAAAAGTTACGCACTTCACTACAAACTGTAGTGAAACTGCAGTGTGCCTAATGTAAATTGTAAATACTATAATACGTGGTTAAATGGAGAACATTATTTGTTTTTGTTTTATTAAACAACAAAATACTGTAACTATAGAAATATTTAATACTTCGAAAATATGAAATTTAATTCAGTACTATATTATGCTGTATGACGTATGACGTGCATTGTACAATATTGTCCCACTACTCCATGTTGGCACAATTCAACAATTATGCGCGCAACAAACCAGTTTTCTGGCATATACGTTTTATTGAATAATGACGGATTTCCTCAATAGTCTTTTGTATGTATACAAAAGTATGTCGGCTTAGATTTTATTTCAGTGCGTACCAGCTATCATTTGATTTGTATAATAACATAACGCATATACCTACCTAAAGTTCGTGAATCGGAACAGCTTAATGACCAAATGAAAAATATTCATATTATTTATTGTTAAATAATCTCAAGGTTTTATACGTAGGTATGACGC
The DNA here is from genome assembly GCF_005508785.2 of Acyrthosiphon pisum. NCBI lineage: Eukaryota > Metazoa > Arthropoda > Insecta > Hemiptera > Aphididae > Acyrthosiphon > Acyrthosiphon pisum. The sequence goes on along the minus strand of NC_042494.1, from coordinate 165,637,566 downwards.
TATATAATATTCCATGCATTTTTATATAATTATTAGTTTTTTAGACTACGTTTTCGTGTACCTATAGTGTATTAGTATTGACTATAGAGTCATTTGTGTGCACATCAACTTGTAATGTACCTATTGTAGATATATATATATATATATATATTATGTATACTCACAATAGACGCTGCGCCGGTCAACGCTGTTTGCTGAATTTTGATATTATAGACTATAATAGTGTTTAATTACCCACTTGGAATATTCCGTTTATTTCCACACGACAATGAATAACAAATGCAAATTTACTATACGTAGGTACCTATCGTGACAACTGTCAGTTGTATGTATAGGTACATGTTAATTCGTCCGACTAGGTTTAGTGCGTCGCCAAGAGTTAAACCAATAAATAGAGAGAAAAACCTGTTTGAACAGTTGTTAAAATACCTTGAAATCGTTTAAACAATAGACTTTTGAATTTTTGACATAAACAAGTTTATTTTTATAAATATAAATATAATAATTAAGTAAATACTCAAAATTATTATTAGAATCGGAGAACATTAAATTAAGATTTTATTTGGAAATTAATATCAGATAATTTGCCTCGGGAATTCTCATCCCCTCATATACATTTTGTCAATATGTTGGCATAACAATCAAAAATTGACAAGAGTTTAACTAATACCAGTGTACCACCTATACAACTATCTATAATAATCGACAATATATTACTTTATTGACTCAGTACTTATAACATAAAAAATAAACAGAAGTGTAGCTAAAAAACCAAATAATTTTTGACAAATTCAATTAAAATTGAAAATATTGCAGTAAATGTTTGTTAATTGTTATGATAAATTATTAGAAAAAAATATATTTTACATAGAACCGTATAATTAAAAACCGTATAAGTCACTGTGCTGTATAGTTGTAGGAGTGTATACCTCGTAATTTATTGAGTAGGTCGCTGTAATGGTTTACATGTTAAATTTTAATTCAATGATACATTGATAGGTACATCATAAACATAGGTTCAAAAAACGATTCTGATACTGTCTATATTCGCCTATATTACTAAAGATATTTTACCATACAAGACACATACATTTTCATTGCATTAATAGTAATTTATTTTTCATTACCTAGTAATACGGTAGGAATAACTGTGGTAGAATGTAACTTATAGGGACGATTTAAATAGTAATTTACCAGAGCTACAGTCATCTATATTCAACAAAATGTATAGGTTGTGTCTTTGTAGATTGAGTATCAGGTGTCTTATAAAACAAAATGATGATTATAACTTATAAGAAGCTTTATGTTGTACAACATTTATTAAATAATAATTTATTAGATTCTGATATCTCATATTATTAGGTTCGTGACGATAAACATTATATTATGTAAATACTAAATACTATTTACACGTGACTTGTGACTACGAAAGGTGGAAGGCGAAACTACATGTCTACATACTAATTATATCTATTTTTATAGTACCTATATACATTATACAATATACATATTTGACGTCTGTATTATATAATATATTATGGAAAACAACCACCACGACCAACAAAAAAACACTTAAAACCATTGATAGCCGTCTAGGGTCCAAGATAGAGCTGATAATTAATACAAAACTACAACAACTTCAGTATTATATTTATACATAATACATTTAAATATCCATGTATACACGTGTGTATATATATATATATATATATATATATATAGTATTATAGTAAAATAAGTAGTGCCGGTGTGAACGTGTGATATTAATTGGGGCCGATTAAAAATAAATTTGAATAAAAATATCACATACCTATACAGTTCATCATAGAATATTAAAATAGCTAGGTCATTCTCATAGATACCTATAATTCGAATATTACTTCATTATAATATTAACGTAATAACGTCGTAAAAAAGACGGTATACTACATGTGCTGGAGGTGTATAGGTCAAATTCTTCCACGGTCTTTTTTTTATAACACATTTTATGAGATATATATTTATTTATAAAAAGCTTAAAAATATAATGCTGTCGTTCTACTCATAAAAAATTGTATTATTTAACTTAAATATTTTATAAATAACCAATATACAAGTTTTATATAGGTATTATTAGGTAGATAAGTACCTTATTACCTACAACAAAAACATATTATATTGTATAGTATAATATAGACCACATGATTATCCACTGAGTGAGGCTCAGTAATCATTTTGATATCAAATAAATAAACGATAATATATTAGATAATAATATAATATAGACACTAGCAGGTACACGAGATAATGTGAACAATAAATCTAAACACCGATCACTGATTAATCCAGATCTAAACGATGATTGTAAACGCAATATTCATATCACTGCTGAATAATTATAACTGCTGAACTAACGAATGGCAATGCAATTTCCATGGAAAAAAAATTTAGTTTTAAAATTATTTAGTTATTTTAGCATAAAATTTTGAAATATTCATTAGTACCTAAGATACAAGGTTTTATACTATCTGTCAGTGGCGTATTTACGGGGGGGGGGGGGGTCCGATGGGGTCCGGA